>NW_027444840.1:0-199838 GCF_048569485.1 Anomaloglossus baeobatrachus | reverse complement strand
GACGTGGAAGAGGAACCGGAGGGACTGGAAGAAATTGAGCTGCCGGCCTTTCACCATCCTAAGGTGGGACAGTATCAACCGAGTGTCTACCAAAAACAACAGCAGGCAACTCTCAACCCATTAGCACACCACGGATGGGCTGACACACAAGACAGCGATCCAGCTGTGAAGCTAGTGAAAGAACTGCTTACACAACAAGGTGCATACCCTAATCAGAATGCCCCAGCTGAGACACAACATCTCTGGAAAGAGAGAGGTAAATTGTTCCTGTACCAAGGGAAGCTCTGTAGAAGGCACACCAATCCAAAAACACATGAGTTGGTCTGGCAGATCATCGTGCCCAAGAGAGACGTCAAGATGGTTCTGGAAGCTTACCACGACGGTGCTGGTCATTTTGGTTGGAAAAAGTTGGAAGTGCTCTTAAGAGAAAGATTCTACTGGGTTGGCATGAGAAAATCAATTGAAGATTGGTGTAGAAAATGCGGACCGTGCAACCTCAGAAGAAAGGATCAACAGAACCAGAGAGCTCCACTCCAGTCCATAGTAACCAAACAACCACTCGAGCTAGTTGCATTAGACCACGTCAAGTTGTCACCAAGCCGGTCTGGCTATGTCTATGCCTTAACCATCGTGGACCATTACTCACGCTTCTTAGTGGTGGTACCCGTGAAAGACCTTACAGCTAGAACAGCAGCTAAAGCATTCCAGACGTCCTTTTGCAGACCCCATGGTTACCCAGAACAAGTCCTTGCAGATCAAGGTCCAGCTTTTGAATCACAGATTTTCCAAGAATTCTGCAACATGTATGGCTGTAAGAAGATCCGCACAACAGCATACCATCCCCAAACAAATGGCTTATGTGAGAAGATGAACCATATTGTGATTGACCTGTTGAAGACCTTACCAGAGTCGGAAAGAAATCAATGGCCAGAGAAATTGCCAGACTTGGTGGACTTGTACAATCATGTCCCGGTGAGTTCTACAAACTGCACCCCCGCTTACCTTATGCGTGCAAGGCCCGGTAAACTGCCAATTGATTTAGATATGGGAATTCTGAAGCCAGATGCGGAAGCTCAAGAATCCAATTGGGATACCCTACGTCAGCAGCAGTATCGCCAAGTACAAGAGTGCGTAGAGAAAAGTCTCCAACAAGCTAGGGGAAGACAGGAGAGAACCTTCAACCAGCATGCTCTAGCAACCCCATTGCAACCTGGTGACCAAGTTCTCAAGAGGAAACGGCGCACAAACAAATTGGATAATCAGTGGGAAACCACCCCATATACAGTCTTACCATCCAGTATGGATAATCCCAAAGTGTGTCTAATCAGTAAGGATGAAGGAAGGACATCAGCTGTCGTGTCAAGAGATCAACTCAAACCGTGTCCTGAAACCCTGAAGACACCAGAAGTCACCTTACCCATACAGGTACAACCTGTCAAGAAGGAAGAAGATGTATTCCATACAGTCTTAGGAGATTTCCCAAAAACATGGCCAAATTACTATGGAGCAGTAGTAGTCCCAATGATCGCCTTCCCTCAAGTGGTGGAACCACCATCAGAACCCATACCACAAGAAGTCCCAATACATGAAGAACTGGAAGTTGAAACCGTAGAGGAAGAACAGATTCCTGGTCCCAGTGAGCTTGCCAGTCCTACAGTCAGTCCACCATCCTCACAAGTACCAGAAACACCAAATAGGTACACTTCCACCCACACCATTATGCTAAGTACACCCAGTACACCAGCAGTACGCAGGTCACAGCGTAGTACTCAGGGTCAGATACCAGCAAGATATAAAGACTAATGTGAAATTGCATATAAAATGTACATATGTTATAATGTTTATATGAAAAACCGTAACAGTTTATTGTACAGAAAAGGTGAGAGAAGAGTGGTGTAAGGTGGCAGCCCGGAGAGTTACAACTTGATCACATGTTGGTGGCCCGAGGGCCGTGAGGCCTACTGCACTTATGACCAGAGTAGAGACACCTTTAAGAAGTGTTTGTTGATTGAAATGTTTATTTAATTGCAACGTTAAGACCAAAAGCCCAGTACCTACAGAGACTATACTGTATGAACACTTATATATTTTTGAACATTTTGGACTCTTTTTGAGCTTTAAGGTTTTTGTATTTTTTCCTTTTGAGACTCTGTATTTATATATACACTTGTTGTTCATAACTTGTTTGTTTGTTTCACAGTCCCGGAGTACTGTTCTTCACTAAGGGGGAATGTGGCACCCCAGGGTTGCCACAGTAACAACACAAAGGGTTAACTCCCCACACACAACACCAAGACCTCCTGGCCAGAAGGGGGAGACCAAGCTGCTTCCCTAGATATTCTGGTGGAGGGAGGAAATGGTCAGGAGTAGTTTCAGTTTGGAAGTTCAGTGCAGAGCACTGAGGAGAAAGGATCTCTGAAGGTTGGAAGCTGGCTTTAGCTCACCTCAGGATCCACTGACCAATTCCAGGCCTAGCTGAGGGTCTGAGGAAAGGAGAAAGCGTACACAGAGGAACATTCCTGGGAGGCAGAGCATTGCTGAGCTCATCCCAGTGGAGCACACAAGAACGGATGCTGGATCCGAGACTGCAGGTTACATACTGCACAGTTACCACCAGAGAAGTGAAGATTCCAGATCTTTCACCTGTACCACAGACACAAGCAACAAGCGCAGAGTTCAGGAACATACTAGTAAGGACTCGAGTTGCCTGTCAGGTCGGTACCTAGGAGCAGAGCAGAGCAGAGCCAGCTGCCTAGTTCACACAGCGGCAGGGCCACAGACACACAGTGCAGGCAAGGAAGCCAAAACGGCCCGGCTGGGTGGGAGAAACCCTGAACCCCTCACAGACTCCGTGGACAGTACTCTGCTGAATACCATCATCAGTAAAGGACAAAGAAACTGCAAAACCGTGAGTCTGCCTGTTTATTGTGCTCATGTCCTGTACTCCCCCCATAGACTAACACACTGCCCCGGGGAAAAGGCTTTACCCGTGGGGAGCCGTCCCATCTCAAGCTGCCTTCCATCACCCCCGGAGGTTCTGCAGCAGCGGTGGTCATCTCTGATCACATTCCACGGGTGGCGTCACGAACATAACCCCCCTTTTTATTGTGGAACCAGGGAGCACAGACTGGGTCACGACACCGTGATCGCCTTTCCAGAAGCAACCCCTTGGCCCGGTTCTGGGTATCCCCTTAACCCCTGGTGACACACTAGTGCAGTCTCAACAAGGTATATATTTTACATGGTAAAAATGACCATGTGCGGGGCATATAGTATATGCACAAAACTTATGCCTATCAGTATCAATATCGACAACCCGGGAGTGGATATTGACACTGATAGGCATAAGTTTTGTGCATATACTATATGCCCCGCACATGGTCATTTTTACCATGTAAAATATATACCTTGTTGAGACTGCACTAGTGTAATAGCACATACATTTAGTTGGATGTACGCTTATACGTTGGAATGTAGAAATTACAACTCTATGTATTGGATATAGTGGCAAGCATGTACCCTGTATTCAGCAATGAGTACATATATACCTATATGCTCTCTCCACCATCACACCCTCAGGAGGAATGTGGTCTATAGAGAACAGTGCAAAGAAATTATGTAACCAGGTGCTTCTCGCATTATGATATGAGCCCTTTTTACGTATCTAAGGCTCTGAAATATATCTCTATGTATATAATAACACTTGGATATCAAGCATCTTGCGATATACCATAAACATGGGGGCGCTGATATATCCCTACCGAGATGCACATAGATCTAGCATAATCTCTGTCCTTTAAGATGGTTATTACCACCACGAAACTGGTGCCCTATTTAACACGTTTTTATATATAGGAATGAATGCCCTGGATATGGCCAGCACTATTATTATGCCCCCAATATGGCTAGCACTACCACTTACATATATTACAAGTCCCCCTCTGTAATGCCCTATATATATGTATGTCATACCACCAAGGATGACACATCATATGTATCCATCTAGTACAGATCACATGATCTGTTCTGTGATATAGGCATATAAAATGAAATGTATATATGAATACATCATGGCCGGTCACTATATATATATACATCGTCTATAGGAATTTCGCTTCTATAAGCAGCGCTCTGAATTGCTTATTGTACGTGAGTCCTACATTAATATCGCTATATTTCCAACACTGATGTGCCTGTGGAACGCAGATGCGTTCCACACTACAGATATTACTGGAGGAAGTTGTTTCCCTAAACCCCGCCCAGTACGGATCACATGATCTAGTCTGTGACATGGGAACGAGAAAATGCCGATACATCACTTCCGGCCACGCGCTACTTCCGGTTTTCGGACGGAGGAAACTTACCTCCGGGACTCCATTAATAAAAGGCCCGCAGACCGTGCAGGTCACCAGTCCAGACAGCAGGCACAGACCGAGACGGCAGGGTCATTTGTGAGCTCCCAGTGTGCTAGAGTGTATGTCACTCGGGACTCACAGTCCTTACTGGTAGAGCTCCAGGAACAAGGTATGCTCTTTAACCGTTCATAGGGGGACTATCTAAGTACACTGATCCCTTGTGTTGCAGACAGTGGCCCCTATAATCAGGAGCCAGACACCCTTATGTATAAAATAGTTCTTATGGCACTGTATATATTTATGTGCAGTCTCACAGAAGATATACATCTTTGTGATTCAACCTTATGGGAATGCTATACCATAGGAAACTTCCCCCTTACAGGCAAGGTGAACTGACCTCTAATATACTTAATAATATTCTGGGACCTCTGCCACAGTGTGTAGCTGCAATGGGCCATTATCATACCTATATGATGGGGGACTATTGCTGCTTTAACAGCGACTGCAGGATAACTGTCATATATAGATGCATAAGACTGGACAATGGTTACGATTATGCTTCTTGGGCTGATAGTGAAACCAGAAATACAAGTATCCGTTATGTTGGTTTTTTTGCAGTTAATACATGAAGTGACTCACCAATTTATATCCCTGTGGTAGGGTTTTGGTTTTGCCTACACACCGCTGATTGCCCTTACAGGTATACCCCTGAGTGCCAGTAAGTAACGCATATGCACGGTTTTCAATAAAGGTAGTAAATCAATGATGCTATTCCTTTACAGGACAAATTATCTGTCATATCCTATACATTCGCCTGAAAAGAGGTCACCTATATATTCAATTTCCTGAGTGATTTGAAGGTTGAAAAACCCACTCTGGTCCCGTCAAGAGGTAATATAAAAAACCATAAAATGTGTGTCTCTATAGTATACCCCAAACGGAGGACATGTATAATCATGTATACGCATCTTATTATCCCTACAGGAGGGACGAATATACAACCTATTATAATCATAGGACCATACGTCTCCTGGAGAATTATAGTGGATAAAAAACTGCCTCTTTATTGACTAAAAAGTGTATACACCACTACATCTATATACAGGTAGAAATCCAGACTTTATGTGTATGATAAATTTTGCCTGAGCATATGAATAATATGGAATTACCCGCCCACTTTTCCTATACATTTCTACAGGGACCAACTACTAAATAAGCTTCATCCTTATCCTGGACGTTTGAACAGTCCGCTCATGTAACCACATATTAAGAGGGAACACTTATTAGCACTCTAAAAAAGAGGACTGGTCCCCTGTAAGTGTACCTATATAGCTATATGTGCCTAGAACAATGCAGTCGTTTATCTATATACTTACAACATTTTTTCGTTCATCTTTCTAGGTGTCCTTTCTTGAGAAGTGACTCACAAAAAATCCTCTGATGATCCCCTTTTACTGCGTTAGGGGGGGTGAAACGCGTCAGGAGAGCAGGGGGATCCATTAGTTAAGTGGAACTCCAGGCTCCTACCTAAACTATCCAGCAACCTTTGATTAGGGAAATTATGCCTAATATGAGAACCCTGGACAGCTAACGCATTGCCACTGTTTGTTTGTCTATGGTTCATTTGTTTGCACTTTTATCACTTTTCTGGTGGTGGTTATCCCTGCTGGAGGCTGACAAGGACAGTGAGAGCTATATACCTTTTAGTAGAGTATAATCAACATATACATCTACAAACAAGGAGGTAGATACAGTGTACATTAAACAACTACTAGCCGGACAGTGACGTACTAACATCTGTCCCCCTCTCTATAAACCACTGTCTATAGCTGCGCTCAGGCGTGGGTTTAACCATGGTTTACACTTGCACTTGTATATATATGTCTATGTGATGTACGAAATTGAAAGATAAGAACACCACACATGTTCTTTTTTTAATATTTATTAATAAAATATATTTTTATGAGAGTAGTCCTAGTGGTGGTATTTTGATATAATAACTACCTCAATATTTACCTTTGTGGTTTTTGTGAGAATCTATATGGCGGGCTTCCTATCAGGACCCCTTAATACGACGAAATGGCTGGACGATGCGGATGAGGTTTTCTCGGAAAGGACACCAGTAGGACTAGACAGTACTAAAAACACCTTAAGAAATACCTTTTCGGACCTCCTGTTAGCGTATAAACTAAACATAAAATCGTGGTGGGAGGTACAGTCTCTTGAACAATACGTTAAACAGAGAATTGTACCTAGAGGGCTTAGGATTAATTTGATCCCCGCTGAACGGTCTAGGACAGATAGTTTAATTAAGAAGTGGGAAGAGGAACTGACCAACTCGTCTATAAGACTAATGACCATTCTGGTGGAGGAGGAGAAAATTACGCTAGAGAAATCTTCAAAAGATCTCCAGGCACTTAGGGAAGAAGCCCTTAAATTTAAAGGAGACCCTGAGTTTGACAATAAAGAAATAGCCCTTCAACTGGCAGTTGACAAATATCAACAGAATCTTAAGACAAGAAAACATAAACACTTTTTGAGAGATCTGGGAGATTTCTCAGGCAGCAATAAAAGCTCAGTGGCACCCATAGGTGGTTTGCCAGCTGACCTTTCCTCATCAGACCTGTCCGACACGGAATTCCAAGGCCAGCAGAATAGAAGTAGGAGTAGAGGTAGGAAAAACTTTAGGAATAGGAATAATTGGAATAGATCCAACTATAAACCCAGATCATGGAATCAAGAGCAGCCTCGATCTACCTTACCCTCATTCTTTGGATTGCCGGCACAGGGGACTGGTCAGCAGACTGCACCAATCTTTCAAACGGGCCCCACTCCCTCTCTATTACCTCCGACACCGTCACTACCTCCTCCAGTACCATCATCCTCTTTTTTAGGGGACAGAGACCCATACAATTTAAGGAATCAGATACAACGAAATCAAAAGAGAAGATAGCCCCATCGGAACCTGCGGGACACCAGGTAATTAACCTGTCACACCATATACTTACGGATATTGAAAAACGTGTATTAAGCTATGGTCTATCCTTTGTACCAACAACTAGGTTTGATCCTTTTAATTGGGTGAAAGATGTGGAGCTATTTCTAAGGAAACTTAGGTGGAAGAAGTTTTTCAAACATAACGATAAGGCAGAATGTGCAAGATTGGGGATACCTGTGGAAATGTTAGAGGACGTTAGATTGCTGGCAGACCTATCCACAGAAGATAGGAACCATACAGGAAAAGGCCCGTTTACTAATCTAAAACCTAAAAGCACTAGGATGCCCCCGGTGACAGATTGTAGCAGCCTTGATATTTTTTCAAAACTTGTTACCCAAGATCTGTGTGCCATTCAACCTAAAATAAGATCTACCAAACCAAACCTCACACTAGGGGAATGGGAAGCACTTATTGGACTGGAAAAAAACAATAATCTCACTATTAAACCATCAGATAAAGGTGGGAATATAGTAATAATGGACACAGACACCTATCCCATCATGTGTCAAAGGATATTGTCGGATACGACCACCTATGAGACATTGCCCGCAGATCCCACAAATGAATACCTAGATGTGTTGAGAAACATCTTGGAGAGAGCTCTAGATTTGAGGCTGATCTCGGAGAAAGAATCAGACTTTCTTCTACTAAAATTCCCAGTAATTGCCACCTTCTATGCCACCCCAAAAATTCATAAGGGCCTGTCACCCCTAAAAGGTCGTTCCATAGTCTCTGGGAGAGACGCACTGGGCCAAAATGCGAGCATCTACTTAGACCAAATCCTCCGCCCATTTGTGGTGAGTCTACCATCATACATCAGAGATACCAATGATCTAATAGCAAAACTAGATGGAATCATCTTGGAACCTGAGACCATATTGATATCTATAGACGTAGAACAACTGTACAGCAGCATCCCTCATGATAGAGGCCTGGAAGCAGTCCGGCATTACCTATCTACAAGGGGTAATCACCTCAATCTGCATAACAAGTTTGTGATTGAAATGCTACAATTTGTACTAACGCACAACTACTTCCTCTTCGGGGGCAAGTTTTATCATCAGATAAGGGGTACAGCCATGGGGAGCCCCTGTGCCCCCACGTATGCCAACATTTTTCTTGGATGGTGGGAGGATATGTATGTCTTCAAAAAAGAGGATGTTACCTATGGTCCCCACATTAACTTATGGGGTCGTTATATAGACGACATCCTGATACTGTGGACAGGGGGGGTCCCCCTCTTCCTACAATTTATGGGATACCTTAACACCAATGATCTAGGACTTAAGTTCACATATGAGATAGGGGGGGACAGTTTAGCATTTTTGGATGTTAAAATAATCAAGAACAGAGATGGAACTCTGAGTACATCCATATATAGAAAACCAACAGCTACCAATAGTCTCCTCAGATGGGAAAGCCACCACCCAATACCACTCAAGAAAGGCATTCCTAAAGGGCAATTTCTACGCCTGAGACGCAACTGCTCATCACTTAGAGAATTTGAGATACAGGCTCTTAATATGAAAGAGCGCTTCCATAACAGGGGCTATCCAGCTGTCACCATCGAACAGGCATACCACCACGCCAGGGACAAAAATAGTAGAGATTTGCTTAAACACAAACTAAGAGAGGACAAAAGAGACATCACGAGACTGATAGCCACATACGATGATCAAAATGGGAGAGTGATGGAAATACTAAGACGGCACTGGCCCATACTTAAGGCCGACCCTGACATATACGAACTAATCTCTGAATATCCAAGCGTCACCTTCAGGAGGGGAAAGTCCATTAGGGATCATTTAACCCATAGTCACTTCACAGTGCCAAAAGGCACAGGTACCTGGCTGGAAAGAAGACCTGTAGGTACGTTTAGATGTGGGAAGTGTACCTACTGCCCCTATATTAATCAGTCAAAAACTTTCCTGAACCACAAAACTAACAGAACATTCAGACTTAGAGATTTTGCAAACTGCAAAACTGAAGGATTGGTCTACCTCTGCACCTGTACTTGCCCTATGTGATATGTGGGGAAGACCAAAAGACAATTACGAACCAGGATTGGAGAACACGTAGGAGACATCCGGCACAAAAGGGACACAGCGATAGCCAGACATGTTAACAATACCCATGGAGGGGACCTAAAAAGTATTTCTTTCCAGGCAATAGAGGTTATCCCTAAACCTTCCAGGAAAGGAGACTGGGATAGGAAAATACTGCAGCGGGAGGCGAGATGGACCTTCCTCCTGGATTCCGTCTCCCCTGACGGTCTCAATGAGATCATAAGCTTTCATAGCTTTATCTAGCCACTAGTCCAGCCCCTTCGTCCCGGGCCCAAACTACACCAACCAACAACCCCCCCCCCTCCCTATCCACTCCCGGGTTGTCGATATTGATACTGATAGGCATAAGTTTTGTGCATATACTATATGCCCCGCACATGGTCATTTTTACCATGTAAAATATATACCTTGTTGAGACTGCACTAGTGTAATAGCACATACATTTAGTTGGATGTACGCTTATACGTTGGAATGTAGAAATTACAACTCTATGTATTGGATATAGTGGCAAGCATGTACCCTGTATTCAGCAATGAGTACATATATACCTATATGCTCTCTCCACCATCACACCCTCAGGAGGAATGTGGTCTATAGAGAACAGTGCAAAGAAATTATGTAACCAGGTGCTTCTCGCATTATGATATGAGCCCTTTTTACGTATCTAAGGCTCTGAAATATATCTCTATGTATATAATAACACTTGGATATCAAGCATCTTGCGATATACCATAAACATGGGGGCGCTGATATATCCCTACCGAGATGCACATAGATCTAGCATAATCTCTGTCCTTTAAGATGGTTATTACCACCACGAAACTGGTGCCCTATTTAACACGTTTTTATATATAGGAATGAATGCCCTGGATATGGCCAGCACTATTATTATGCCCCCAATATGGCTAGCACTACCACTTACATATATTACAAGTCCCCCTCTGTAATGCCCTATATATATGTATGTCATACCACCAAGGATGACACATCATATGTATCCATCTAGTACAGATCACATGATCTGTTCTGTGATATAGGCATATAAAATGAAATGTATATATGAATACATCATGGCCGGTCACTATATATATATACATCGTCTATAGGAATTTCGCTTCTATAAGCAGCGCTCTGAATTGCTTATTGTACGTGAGTCCTACATTAATATCGCTATATTTCCAACACTGATGTGCCTGTGGAACGCAGATGCGTTCCACACTACAGATATTACTGGAGGAAGTTGTTTCCCTAAACCCCGCCCAGTACGGATCACATGATCTAGTCTGTGACATGGGAACGAGAAAATGCCGATACATCACTTCCGGCCACGCGCTACTTCCGGTTTTCGGACGGAGGAAACTTACCTCCGGGACTCCATTAATAAAAGGCCCGCAGACCGTGCAGGTCACCAGTCCAGACAGCAGGCACAGACCGAGACGGCACGGGTCATTTGTGAGCTCCCAGTGTGCTAGAGTGTATGTCACTCGGGACTCACAGTCCTTACTGGTAGAGCTCCAGGAACAAGGTATGCTCTTTAACCGTTCATAGGGGGACTATCTAAGTACACTGATCCCTTGTGTTGCAGACAGTGGCCCCTATAATCAGGAGCCAGACACCCTTATGTATAAAATAGTTCTTATGGCACTGTATATATTTATGTGCAGTCTCACAGAAGATATACATCTTTGTGATTCAACCTTATGGGAATGCTATACCATAGGAAACTTCCCCCTTACAGGCAAGGTGAACTGACCTCTAATATACTTAATAATATTCTGGGGCCTCTGCCACAGTGTGTAGCTGCAATGGGCCATTATCATACCTATATGATGGGGGACTATTGCTGCTTTAACAGCGACTGCAGGATAACTGTCATATATAGATGCATAAGACTGGACAATGGTTACGATTATGCTTCTTGGGCTGATAGTGAAACCAGAAATACAAGTATCCGTTATGTTGTTTTTTTTGCAGTTAATACATGAAGTGACTCACCAATTTATATCCCTGTGGTAGGGTTTTGGTTTTGCCTACACACCGCTGATTGCCCTTACAGGTATACCCCTGAGTGCCAGTAAGTAACGCATATGCACGGTTTTCAATAAAGGTAGTAAATCAATGATGCTATTCCTTTACAGGACAAATTATCTGTCATATCCTATACATTCGCCTGAAAAGAGGTCACCTATATATTCAATTTCCTGAGTGATTTGAAGGTTGAAAAACCCACTCTGGTCCCGTCAAGAGGTAATATAAAAAACCATAAAATGTGTGTCTCTCTATAGTATACCCCAAACGGAGGACATGTATAATCATGTATACGCATCTTATTATCCCTACAGGAGGGACGAATATACAACCTATTATAATCATAGGACCATACGTCTCCTGGAGAATTATAGTGGATAAAAAACTGCCTCTTTATTGACTAAAAAGTGTATACACCACTACATCTATATACAGGTAGAAATCCAGACTTTATGTGTATGATAAATTTTGCCTGAGCATATGAATAATATGGAATTACCCACCCACTTTTCCTATACATTTCTACAGGGACCAACTACTAAATAAGCTTCATCCTTATCCTGGACGTTTGAACAGTCCGCTCATGTAACCACATATTAAGAGGGAACACTTATTAGCACTCTAAAAAAGAGGACTGGTCCCCTGTAAGTGTACCTATATAGCTATATGTGCCTAGAACAATGCAGTCGTTTATCTATATACTTACAACATTTTTTCGTTCATCTTTCTAGGTGTCCTTTCTTGAGAAGTGACTCACAAAAAATCCTCTGATGATCCCCTTTTACTGCGTTGGGGGGGTGAAACGCGTCAGGAGAGCAGGGGGATCCATTAGTTAAGTGGAACTCCAGGCTCCTACCTAAACTATCCAGCAACCTTTGATTAGGGAAATTATGCCTAATATGAGAACCCTGGACAGCTAACGCATTGCCACTGTTTGTTTGTCTATGGTTCATTTGTTTGCACTTTTATCACTTTTCTGGTGGTGGTTATCCCTGCTGGAGGCTGACAAGGACAGTGAGAGCTATATACCTTTTAGTAGAGTATAATCAACATATACATCTACAAACAAGGAGGTAGATACAGTGTACATTAAACAACTACTAGCCGGACAGTGACGTACTAACATCTGTCCCCCTCTCTATAAACCACTGTCTATAGCTGCGCTCAGGCGTGGGTTTAACCATGGTTTACACTTGCACTTGTATATATATGTCTATGTGATGTACGAAATTGAAAGATAAGAACACCACACATGTTCTTTTTTTAATATTTATTAATAAAATATATTTTTATGAGAGTAGCCCTAGTGGTGGTATTTTTATTTCGAATACAGAACGAGATAGAGAAAAAAAGTGAATTACAAAGTTATAGGGCATCATCAATTCAATACGAAT
Organism: Anomaloglossus baeobatrachus; assembly: GCF_048569485.1. Classification (NCBI taxonomy): domain Eukaryota; kingdom Metazoa; phylum Chordata; class Amphibia; order Anura; family Aromobatidae; genus Anomaloglossus; species Anomaloglossus baeobatrachus. The sequence goes on along the minus strand of NW_027444840.1, from coordinate 186,997 downwards.
CGACACCTTGCATACAGAAATGCTATGATTAGAACGTGTAAAACTCACAAGGCTGCGGACGTGAAGCGATACCTCATGGAGACCTTCCTACAAGTCCTTGGGTATGGTGGCTGCATGGAGTGGCCTCCACGCTCACCTGACTTGACCCCATTGGATTTCTTTCTGTGAGGTCACATCAAACAGCAGGTGTATGTGTGACGCCCTGGCCTATCAGGTCGTCACAGGGTATTGTGAAATCTGCCCTCCTGTGCAATATCCACCTCCTCCTTGGTTACCTGTCCCTAACCATTGTTGTTGCCAAAAACCAGCTAATCAAAATCCTAGGAACACTCTGCACCACACCCACCAGACACACCAGTGGACGGCCTGAGTGGAATAGGGTCGCCTACTTGGGGGGTTTGTAAGGGGAGGTCAGGAGTCAGTCAATAGGAGTGTAGAGTTGGAGGTGAAAGTGAGAGGAGGTCAGGAGCTGGGCTCCTTGGAACTACTAGGTAGCAGACGCTGTTCTGGGCCTGGTAGGAGCTGGAACCCCGGTCACAGGGGATCGTGACAGGGTGCACGGCATTGTCGTGGAGGACAGCCGGCGGCCTTGTACCATCACCGGGCAGGGGCCAGGGCACGACGGGGTACGTGGACTCTAGGTCAGGGAGTAGCTTCAGGCAACCTGACAATTTACCTGACGAGAACGGAGCCTTCAAGATCCGCTCTCCACCCGCTCCAAAATCGGGGTACTAGCGCAACAAGGGGGATAGGATTTTCCACAAATACGGCCCAGAAAATCCCAAGCGTGAACCCTGAGAGCAAGCTCCCTCAGTTAGCCATATTGGGGAGCGGGACCCTACTAGTTTCAAGCTACAGGGACCAACCAGAAGGAAACAAGGTGCCAAGGGAAAGGTCACAGATCAACAGGCAACACCAACAGAAATGGGACCCAAACGTGCTCCCTCTCAGCGGCAGCGGTGTCCAGAACTTTGGTTTACTAAAGTTGTCGGTGTCAGTGTTATTGGACTGAGTACGCAAGTGACCCTTACCTCCCCAACGACACCTCCCTGTCACAATCACCGAGTCCCGGGGCATCTCCCCTTACCCGTGGAGGGGTTAAACACCTGGCTGCCCACTCCATCGCCACCGGGTACTCCCAGCTGCAGCGGTGATACTCTACCTTACCACACACCACGGTCGGGTCAGAAACTCTTAATTTACCACCCCCTGTAAATACCCCCTTCATCCGAGTGGCTGTGAGGCCCCCTGGGTCTGGATGCCCCTCGAGCCACCGCGGATCCGGATCCGAGCAGCTCGACTGCTGACACAGGGGCGGCACATATGATGCGACCCCTCCACCAACATTGCAGGACCTACAACGACGTATCACAGATGCTTGTGCAAACGTGTCACCTACCATATTGCACAACGTGCAGCAAGATACAGATACAGATACAGTATGCTGTCCAGAGTCCAGATGTGCATTGCAGCTGACGGTGGCCACTTTAGGTATCAAAGTTAAATAAGCACCATGTGCGTGACCAGCATTCAATGTTTTGGGGGGATTATGGGTTTCATATCATAGCATTTCTGTATCCAAGGTGTCAATTCGTATTGAATTGATGATGCCCTGCAACTTTGTAATTCACTTTTTTTTTCTATCTCATTCCGTTTTCGAGATAAAAATGCTAACGCCGTTGTTTTCCACCAGGTGGCGCTATAGGTGGTTCATTGCATAGGGCATGGCTACTTTACTATACCTAGACACCACTTCTATTCTTATAGCTGCCACTGTTCTCAAGTTAATGGCGGTGGACAGGATATGGGTGGACACACTGTATATGTGTTGCTCTTGTTGTAACCATATATGATTATCGCTCTAAAATGTCCACAATCTGGAGCATATTATTGGGAGTCGTTTGTCCCACCCAGCGTTGGAGGGGTAAGGTAAGACCCTCCAGAAATTATCAGCTACAATGCGGTCCACCATAGGTGACAGTACCTAGGGCTGCAACCATTTCTGTATCCAGTGAACCTTGGGACCTGGCTGGTTTAGAAGAGTCATACTCCGACTCATGTACCCGTTGGGCCCGAACTAACACATTTACAGCCAGTCGTGCCAGGGTCTCACCCTTGACAACTGCGTAGACATTTGGTTGTTGTCCGGCAGGTCACGATAGGCCTTCTGAGGTCCTGCTGCCAGAAATGGAGCACCTATTTCTGAACATTGGTTCCGGGGTAGTCCGTCTCTCTCGGCCACTCTTTCGAAAATATCCAGGTAAGACTCAACGTCTTCGGTGGCCTCCATTTTCGGCATCACTTTCCTGGTATTGCGAATTACCGGTAGAGCTCCCGCTGCCTGTGACAAGATCATGTGCTGTATCAACAGCTGGTTAGTCTCCTGCTGCTCTTTCATATCCTCCTCCTGCTGCCGAGTAGTCTTGTAGCACCCCTGAGCCACTCAGGGCACTACAGGGAACTGCATCCTCTTGACGATGCAGGACCTACCCTCTGAGACCTGGAGTAACAGTGCCGATACCACCAAAGCACACCCAAAATCCTAGTTCTCCACTCCACACCGGGCATAGAGGGTTAACCATGTAGGGGATGGTCGCTATGAAAAGGAACGAGTCCCGGGGTTAGCCAGCCTGGTGGGAGGGGTCAGCAGTCAGTCAAGTGTCGAGAAAATAATATAATAACCTACATTGAACATCCATAATTGATAACCTCTTAATCCTATTTTAATTAATGCAAGAAAGAACAATTTCTTTACAGAATTATTAGAAAGTTTATTTATGTATAATTTATAAAAATTCATAAAGGGACACAAAAAGTGCAACACAAAGTGCGATGTGCATATAAAAACACGTCAGGGAAGTGTGTCAGATAAGAACAAGCTGAGATGAACAGATAATGCAGCTCATAATATCCACATAGACACAGCACATATATGTATAGGGTTATTGTCATAAAGATCTCTCATAGCGGGGGCGTGGCCTGCACGCTGATGGCGACGGCTGCTTGAAGGAGAGCTCTGTGCTGACAGCAGGATAAACCGGCTCTTATCAGCTCACAGATAACAGGATTACCAGCTACAGGAGGTGTGAGTAACCCCAGCCCCCAGCTATGCCTAAGGGGAGACCTAAAAAAACTGGGACTCCAGCCAAACTGACAGACTTCTTCCCCCTGGATAGGGATCTCTCCTTACCAAGCAAGATGGCTTCCCACTCAGCTTCTTCCCACTCCTCACAGGGAGAAACAGGCTGTTTAAGAGGCTGCACAGCCATTCCTCTGACAGAGGAAACAATGCAAGCTCTACTGAAAACGCTGAGGGCTTCCTTGCAGGCTGATCTCAGAGAAATAGTAAGAGAGTTGAAGGAAGAGATCAGGTCTCTAGGGGTTCGCACAGAGCATGTAGAAACTAAGATGGCTGAATTTGCAACATCACATAACAATCTGATAGATGCTAACACAGCTTTGGAAAAGGAGGTGGAGGCACTAAAACTTAAAATCAGTGATATAGAGGACAGATCCCGAAGAAATAACCTAAAAATCAGAGGGATTCCCTCATCAGTAGCAGATAAAGACCTCCAGGAATACTTCCACAAGTTTCTGCAGCTTATACTCCCTGGATGGGACACCAGAGACCTGATAGTGGACAGGATTCATAGAGTCCCTAAAGCCAAAGGCATAGATCCAGCTCTGCCTAAAGATGTCCTGGCTAGACTTCATTTCTATAAAACAAAAGAAGCTGTGCTTCACACACTGAGGGGAAATCCAGCCCTGCCAGACACTTTCATGGGACTAAAAATCTTCCCAGATCTTTCTGCTGCAACTCTTAATAAAAGAAGAGAATTTGCCCACCTTTCTAAACTCCTTAGAGATCAAGACATCAAGTACAAGTGGGGTTTTCCGGTGAAGATGATAATTTTCAAAGATGGAGGCACTCACATATGTCATACTCCTTCTCAGCTGGGCAAATTGCTGGATGACTGGGGAATAGCCCACCCACCAAACCCTGGTGGGCAGGAGAATCATAGAGGCCCTCCAGACAGGATTAACCCTGAATGGTCAGTAGCTTAGCTGGGACTCCTTCCTGCTTATGGCACCTGCTGTCCCTGCTCCTGTGACACGGGATGTCACGTAGCCCCCTTGATGTTCTCGCCTATGGCGAGCGGTTATACACCGGGCACCCTACTCGGGGCAAACCGGTGTTGTTGGAATTTTTTTGTTTTTGTTCCTCTTCTCACAAATGTTCCTTAATTTTTTCTGGAAATTTCTCTCAATTCCTTGCTGGTCTAGCCCCTCTCATCCCTGATGGCGTTCCTAGGAATTCAACCCCCCCTGCGGCTCCAATATGAGAATTAAGATATTGTCTATTAATGTGAACGGACTCAACTCCCCAGCAAAAAGGTCAATGATGTGGAGAGAGGTGAAGGCATCTAACTGTGATATAGCGTGCATTCAGGAGACCCATCTTCTTTCCACAGATAATAAACGGCTACTTCATCCAAGCTTCCAACACACCTTTTTTGCTAATGACTCAAAAAAAAGAGGAGGAGTGGCCATTTTAATAAAGCACTCAGTGGCCTTTAAATTGATAAATGTCAGTTATGGAGCGGATGGAAGATATATTATTTTGTCTTGTTATATCAACAGCGTCCCTTATACCTTGGCAACGGTCTACTCCCCAAATTCATCACAATTGACCTTTGCTAGGAAATTTTTCCAAGCATTCAAAGATACTGCCACAGGGGCGGAAATCATCTGTGGAGACTTTAATATACCTGTAATACGCTCCATGGATTGCTCCAACACCAGCATCCCACATGCTAAGGAACTTAAGCATCTCATCAATGAATTCCATTTTCATGACATCTGGAGATATTTGCACGCATCAGAAAGAGACTATACGTTCTTCTCTTCCAGGCATCGCTCATACAGTAGAATTGATTTTTTTTTGGTCGACAGCAAATCTATAAGTAATTGTGTGGCAGCTGATATTGGTTTAATTACTTGGACAGATCATGCGCCGATCTCTTTGTCTGTTCAGGGTAGCTTTAATGTTCAAAATTCCCCTAGGTGGAGACTGAATACCAGCTTGCTTGGTAGGCAGAAGGTACATGATGAAGTAGAGTCAGTGTTAACAGAATATTTTAAACTTAATAATAATGGGGAAATTTCTGACGAGACCCTGTGGGCTGCTCATAAAGCCGTAGTCAGAGGGCAGCTCATAAAAATAGCCTCCATCCAAAAACGGAAAAAAGACGCAGATATTAAATATATATTAACCCGTATTCATCACCTTGAATCCCTGAATAAAGCCAAAGCATCCCCTAACTTGACTAAAGAAATTGTAACCCATAGATTCCAACTAAGATCCCTACTCCTGCAAAAATACGAACATAATCTTAAAAAAAATAGATCGACATTTTATGCTATGGGGGATAGAGCGGGGTCCTTATTGGCAAGAAGGACGAAAAAACGTGAGATCCAATCTAAAATAGAATTCCTGAGGGACCCGAACGGAACAATCACTAGACATCCCATTGAAATAGCAGAAGCATTTGCGAAATACTATGAGGCCCTGTATAATCTAAAATATGATTCCAATACGTCACAGCCGACTCAAGTGGATATACAGGGTTTCCTAGACACCCTGGATCTTCCCCGGGTCTCAGATGAGCAATTAGAGTAACTTAATCTTCCCTTTACTACACATGAAATCCTAGGTGCCATCAAAATGACTAAGTCTAACTCTGCCCCGGGCCCCGATGGGCTGCCATACGAATATTACAAACAATTTACATCCACTCTGTCCCCCTTTATGTCAAAAACCTTCAATTTTTGGCAAAATAAAGGGTCAATTTCCCCAGACAACTTAGAAGCGATAATTATCACGCTACCAAAGCCAGGGAAACCTGCAGACACCCCGGGTAATTTTAGGCCCATTTCACTCCTAAATTGTGATGTTAAAATTTATGCCAAACTAGTGGCAGATAGACTTCATAAAGTGATCCCGACCTTAGTGGCTCCAGACCAAGTTGGGTTTGTGACAGGGAGGCAATCTAAGGATGGCACCAGACGGATGCTTGACTTGATTGGACTGGTGGAGATATCGGGTGAACCCAGTGCATTCCTGTCTCTTGATGCTGAAAAAGCCTTTGACAGGGTGCACTGGGGATACCTGGAGAGAGTTCTAACAAAATGTGGGTTCTTGGGGAACATCAAGTCATCCATTCTAGCCCTCTACTCTTACCCAAATGCGTCAGTGTTGGCATCGGGGTTTCTGTCATCTAAATTTCAAATAAGTAATGGCACCCGCCAGGGGTGTCCATTGTCTCCCGCTATTTTTGCTTTAGTGGTAGAACCTCTGGCGGAAGCTATACGAAAAAACATAGCCATTTCTGGTATAAGAGTTGGGGAATTTGAACATAAACTTGGTTTATACGCAGACGATGTGATAATTTCCTGTTCTAACCTTGCAGTGTCGATTCCAGCAGTGGTGAACACATTATCAAACTTTTCTAAAGTGTCGTATTATAAGCTTAATGCGGCAAAGTCTTTGATACTGCCGTTTAATGTACCGGCGGAGGCCAGGAGTGCGCTGGAGGGGGCCTTTCAATTCAAATGGTGCGACAGGGGGATACCTTATTTGGGTATTAAGCTGACACCATCGCAGATGTTAATTAAAGAAAATTTGGAACCTCTGATCCAAAATTTAGAAAAGGAATTGGGAAGGTATGAAAAAATATCATTGTCCTGGATGGCCAGGATACAGTCCTTTAAAATGGTTTTCTTACCCAAAATATTGTATGTGCTCAGATGCCTTCCCATCAAAATTTCTCACAAAACCCTGATGAAACTTCAATCGTTGACTAACAAATTTGTCTGGGGTAATAAAAGGGCTAGGGTCGCAGGTAAAGTGTTATACCCCCCATATGACTTAGGGGGATTGGGCACCCCAAACATAACGGCATATTATAAAGCCTTACTAATTGAATCACTAAAGGAATGGTGGCATCCAGGTAATTCCCATAGATGGGCTCAGATTGAAAATTTCCTGTCCCGCCAGGGCTCGGTCAGAAGAATGATGGAAGCAGAATATTTGAGCCGTTCACGGTTCTCCCCGTGTGTTCCCACCATGTCAGCCTCCCTGGAGGTCTGGCGAAATGACTTGATTCATAAGATTCAGATTCCTCTTTCAGAGATTTCCCTGAAGTCGTTGGAATCTCAAATCCCCTTTTTTAATCTGGCCAGGTGGGAGGGATCGGGCATTACAGTGCTGGCGGACCTATACTCTGATTTGGGTGTTAACCCCTTTAATGAAATAGTACGGGAACACCCCTCTTTAAAGGGCTGTTTCTATCAACACATCCAAATTAGTCATTTTCTGGCCTCTAAATTTCCTCCAAAGTCAAAGCCTCTGTTACCTACAACATAAGCTTTGGTATTTAAAAAGATAATTAAATCCAAAGGTATCTCCTCGACATACAAATGGCTCAATAACCCCCCCGAAGAGAAAAAATCTCCTTATATGAATAAATGGGACGTGGAGTTGAGTGTCTCTACCTCACCTTCAAACTGGCACTCGGCATCAGCAAATATCCAAAAATATTCCAAGTGTATAAATCATCTGGAGCAACTGAAAAAAGTACACCTGCGATGGTATCGGTCCCCAGCCAACTTAGCACAGTTCCTCCCAAATTATTCGCCACATTGTTGGAAGGGCTGCCTCCAAAGGGGTACTCTTGGTCACTGCTGGTGGGCTTGTCCCAAGGTTTTCTCGTTCTGGTTGGAGGTGTTTGGCCTGATGGGTGAGCTGACAGGCAATCGTATTAATCCGAATCCGGCTCTGGCAGTGTTAAACGTGGGTATAGAGGAGTTCTCTTGGGAATCCAGGGGTTTATTAGTTCACATTCTAGTAGCTGCCAGATATTGCATAAGTCTGCACTGGAAATCCCCAAAGACGCCTACATTAGTTGAACTATATAACCGAATTAATCTCCAATGCCAATACGAGTTCTGTCTGGCTCACTCCATCCGCGCCAAAAACAAAATACTTCAGATTTGGGACACGTGGTTAAACTCTGTATATGCATCCCCTGTCAGGCATCTGTTTCCAGGGCAAACTGTTGATAATTAAAAACGGGTCAAATAGGCTCAAAGTGTGTGTTACGCAGGGAGTTCACCCATACCACATGTCAATAGTCAAGGTGTTTAAATCTCTGTTGTTGTTACTGCTCGGGCTACCCCAAAACGCCATCCAATTCCCTCCCTCCCCCCTCCCCCTCCCTGGTTGTTTCCTTGCAACCATCCATGGTTCTCCCCCTCTCCCCCACCTCTCTCTCCCCTCCCTTTTCTTATCTTCCTTTCTTACTCTCTGGTTCTGGTTGTTTGGATCCCTCATTTTGAGGATTAAAGAGTAAATTGGTAGGTTGACTCTATACCAAAAAAAGTTGCAACTTGCATCAGACATGATTGGTGGTGGTGTGACAGGAAATGTGAATCATAATCAAAGGTGATACTACCACATGTTACAGCGTTGTTTTCTTTGTGTATTATTGCCAATGATACCTGAATTTCTCCTTTTTTGTAATGTAACTTCCTACAATAAAAATTGATTGGATTAAAAAAAAAAAAGATCTCTCATAGCAAAAATTAATGTGTGGCGCCCTGGACTAGCCAGGTCGTCACACGTACTACAACAACACACCGCACACCCCGAGATAGGCACATCAGTCACACACAAATCCTTGTTGCCTCCCTCCAGGGGCTGATGTCCACACCAGGTGGGGTGGAGCCAGGTGGTTGGCCCCACCCACCGAGGAGTTCACAGTCCTGGAGGCGGGAAAGGAAGTGAGTGCAGTTAGGGAGAGTGAAGTGGAAGGAGCGAGGTGGCAGTTGAGGAGCAATCTGACCGTGTCCGGGTACGTGGCCCGGGCACCAAGAGCAAGGTTGGCAGACGGTGGTGGCCGTCTGCAGGAGAGGCCGATCGACGCGGGACCATAGGACCGGGGACGGGCGGTGGCCCACCGGTACCGAACCGGGGAGCGATGAGAAGCCAGCACAAACCAGTATGGCCTACGGAACCCGACCGGGCTTGGAGTCGCCGTTAAACCGGTCAAATCCGTTAGCGACTGGAACCTCCGGGGTTTCCTAGCAGCAAAGACCTGATAGAAGGCAACCGTCCAAACCGAGAAGGGGAAATACAGCTACCGCCACAGCTAGAATTCCCAGGGCCAGAGCCTGCGGGCAAAAGGGGCTCCTCCGGCCCATATCCAAGCTGGGGAGCGGGTTACCGGTGGGAAGCCATCGGGACCGAAGATACACAACAGGTGCAGGGAAAGGCAGCCACCACCAACCGTCCGGGAGTAACCACAGCAGCTGGCTGCGGGACCCGTCCATCCAGCCGTTTGTTTTACCGGAGACTCTGTATCCATTCTTGGCTGAGTGAGTACCACCGTGCCATCTGGCACCGCGCTGCCGCCGCGACCCTGCACCTCACCAACCCTGCCTCCCCCGTCACACCTCACCAGGCCCCGGGACCACCAAATCCCCCTACCCATGGAGGGGAAAGAAACATCTTGGCTGCTCCCCGTCATCGCTCCCGGGATCCCCATCCAGAGCAGCGGTGGTGCCCCAACCTCACCACAAACCGTGGGAGGCGTCACGGACCAACTCCCCAAAAACCCCAAAACCACCCCTTTCACTCACGGGCGAGGAGCGCCGCTCGAGTCTCCGGATCCGGCCCACCGCTCGAGCCACCGAGCCGCCAGGGGCAAGCAGCAGCAGCGCCGGACCCGAGCGTTAGCAACAGCGCAGCGGCGGCGGCCTCCTCCCCGCCCGCGACAAATGCATATTAAATAGAGGTAAAAACCCAAAGATCAAAATAACATGCTATCAAATTCCAATAATGATCATATACATATATAGGAAGTATAAGATATATCAAAGATCTCAAATATATACTTTTTCCATGGTTTAAATGCTGACAAAGTCATTCAGGGATCATATTAACATTGTTAGGTCAATAGTAGCCAGATAGACACAATACAAAGATTCAAACTCTCAGCAGTGAGTACGGAGTTAATCAGAGGTACAAATAAAGGTACAATGACCCACCAGGATCACTCCTCCACCTTAGAGGTGCAGGGTGGTGTGTCAGTGTGTAGACCGCGGGCCCCGGGACTACACCTCCCGTACCTGTGGAGGGGATCCCACCTTGCTGCCCCGGTCCATCATCCCCGGGCGCCCCATCACCAGGCAGAAGCGGTACCACCATCCCTCACCGCAACCCACGGGTGGCGTCACAGACACAACACCTCCCTTCCGACGGTTGTGAGGACAGGCGGCCGTGCGAGCCCGGGTCCGGTCATCACTTGAGCCGTAGCAGCGAACCCAGATCCGAGCAGGCCCCTGTGAAGAAGCGGCAGTGGCCCCCGCCCGCAACAACTCGAACCTGGCGTCACTAACAGGATTCCTACCCCATCTGTAGATGACGTGCGCCTTGCTTTAAATTCTGTGAACTGTAAGAAAATTTTGAACTGCCGCCATCTTGCCCGCCATCTTTGGCGCCAAAACAACAGCACCATCTTCCCCGAAAAAGGCGCGAAGTTGAAGCCCCGCCCCCTGGGAACGCGGGCAGAAGCCGGTGACTCCCAAGACAGGAAGCGTAAAGGACAGTGGGTCCCGCAAGACTGCTGTCGAAAATCCAGGGGGGAGGGCAGGAAGAGCAGCATATGATCCGAGAAGATAAAGGGCAGGGACACCAGGACTTTGCCAAATACCGTTCCTGGACACAAGAGCGACAGGATGTCTCAGCGGTCCGGCAACCAGCGTGTGGAGGGTCTCGTTTCGGGGACCGCCGACTTGATTGAGGAGCAGACGGAGAAGATGTGCCAATGAATCCAGGCGGCCCAGGCTCATTTCATCCTGACAAGGTGGACGACCGAGATGAAGGGCCTGGCTGCAGCTGTCCGGGCACGCAAGATGGAGATGGCCTCGGAGGAGCGGGTAAGCAGTGACCCACGCCCCTATGTTGCAGAGGAACCGGCCGCCCCGGCTCAGGGGTCCGGCCTTCCCCCGTCCGCCACATCGCCTCCCTCGCCACCCGTGTCCGCAGCCAGTGCCCCGATCAACCCGCCACCCCAAGCTGCAGCAGCGGAACCCGTCCCATCTAAAGAGGAGGACCCGGCAATGGGGACCTCGGGCCTCGCCTGCACCACTGATCCGGCACCCGTCTTGGCCCCAAGCCAGGCCGCAACCCTGATGACATTCCATCCGGCTTCAGCAGTCCGCCCGGCCACAACAGAGATGACAACAGCTCCGGCAGTCCGCTCGGCCGCAACGGAGATGATGACGGCTCCGGCAGTCTGCCCGGCCACAACAAAGGCGGAACCCGACCGACAGTCTACCCCAGATGCAGCGCCAGCCGCTCTCAAATACCTCGTCCCGGCTGTGGAGTGCACCTGCAGAAAGGCGGAGCAGGCCACTGATCGGTGGGGCCCACGGCAGTATGAGAGGCCGGTCGTAGCCGGCGCAGAGGGCATCCGAGTGGGCCTGGCTCCTGAGCAGGAGGCGGAGCACGGAACCCGGGCCCCGCACCGGGAGCGGCAGCGGCAGCAGTAGTAGCTGACCATGGACGGCTACCCGCAAGTTAAAAGTTTAAATGTTTAAAGAATGACTGTTGAAGGACTGCACCCTTGTTAGACGTCCTCATGTTCCGTGGAGGAGGCCATCTGAACCCCAGGTGGAGGGTGGCAGGACAGTTAAAAGTTAAACAGTTTGAGATGCCCCATTTTTGTTGAACTTCTTCTTCCCTGCCTGCTAAAGATGAAGAGGCCATCAGGGGTTGGAGCCCTTGGTGGAGGATGGAGCCGGACCAGGAAAAGTAAAAGCAGCTGCACCTGCACCGCAAGCAACTGGAGAAGGGGTCTCAGGACAGTGCAGCACCGTGAGTGAAGGTGGCACTGGGGATCCATGTTGTTTGGGTGGCGGGTTGTTGTGGAGAGAAGCTGCAGCAGGAGGCTGCCTCGGCAGCGGTGTTAAAACGTTTTTGTTTCTATATACCTTCTTGTTACCTCACCACCAGGACTGCAACGCTTCTGGAGAGGTTGGTTGGAGAAGGGCCTGCGGTGGAGTCGGCCGAGGCCCAGTCACTAACGAAACCGGTGGCTACCCTCCAGGCCAAGGGTTCCCGGACTATGGAACATTTGGGGTGGACTGGCGGGTGAGGGACTTTTACCCAAACATTGCGAACGTCCCCAGGAACCCGGGACGGTGTGCACTTGGGATTAGCGGTGGCACTGAGGGTGGGTTCAGGTGTTTTGGGTAGCGGGTGAAAATGGGAAAAGTAGATGCATGTTTTTGTTTATTGCAACGTTCAAGTAATGTGCCTCCCGTAAGGGATGAACGTTTTTATAATGTTTTATATATACACTTGTAATTCTTTTCCTATTTTCAGTTGCTGAAAAAATAAACGTCAGTGGTCGGACAGCCCGTGGACCGGCTGTATTCAACCAAAGGGGAGTGTCACGCCCTGGCAAAACCAGGTAGTCACAAAAGAGTACATCCTCCTTGTTACCACCAAAACCCCACACTTAAGCGGGCTTTACACACAGCGACATCGCTAACGATGTCGCTGGTGAAAGCACCCGCCCCCGTCGGTTGTGCGTCACGGGCAAATCGCTGCCCGTGGAGCACAACATCGCTAGGAACAGTCACACATACTTACCTGCCTAGCGACGTAGCTGTGGCCGGCGAACCGCCTCCTTTCTAAGGGGGTGGTTCATTCGGCGTCACAGCGACGTCACTAAGCGGCCGCCCAATAGAAGCGGAGGGGCGGAGATGAGCGGGCCGAACATCCCGCCCACCTCCTTCCCTCCTCATTGCGGGCGGCCGCAGATAAGGTGTTGTTCCTTGTTCCTGCGGTGTCACACATAGCGATGTGAACGACGAACAACCTGCGTCCTGCAGCAGCAACGATAATCGGGATAGGAACGACTGTACAACGATCAACGATTTGGTAAGTAATTTTGATCGTTAACAGGTCGTTCCTGCGTTTCACACGCAACGACATCGCTAACGAGGCCGGATGTGCGTAACGAATTCCGTGACTCCCAACGACATCTTGTTAGCGATGTCGTTGCGTGTAAAGCCAGCTTTAGGCAAACACACAGCCATTAAACCCTAGCCACCCCCTCCTGACAATAAGGACACACCAGTGGGTGGGATCAGGTGGTTGAGAACGCCCACCTAGGGGGCCTGAGGTGTCAGAGGCGGGAACACAACAGTTCAAGTTGAAGTCTGAGTGAGACAAGAGTGGACAGTTGAAGCTGACAGTGGTAGTGGAGTGGAAGTCAAGTGCAGACTGTGCAGTGTAGTCAGGGGTAGGAGCCCTTGGACTACCCGGCTAGGTAGCAGACGGTGAACAGGGCCACAGGCGACGGAGATCCGGTCGCGGGAAACCTTAAGTGGATCGGGGCAGGGTTGTAGCCCGCCGGTGCCGACAGCGGGAATCCGGTCCGGAGGCCGTGCACAGTCGGGGTGCCTGAACCCTAGGGCGAGGAAGGTTCCAAGCCCCTCTCCAATTAACCAGCCGGGGACAAGGTTCCAGACTTTGTCCCATTAACTGCCCAGATACAGCGAAACGGAAGCCCAACACGGGGGATAGGGTGTCCGCCAGAACCCACTGAGATCCCAAGGGTCAGCTTTCGCTGGCCACAGCTCCCAACACACACAAAACCGGAGTGGACTTTTCCATTACAAGTGAAGTCGTCCAATAGGAAAGACAAACACAAAGTGCAGGAAGAAGGGAAACCTTTTCACTAACCTGGGTGCGAGACCCGAATGCACCCTCCAAATGCAGCCGGCCACTGACAACTTGGTTTACTACTGGACTTGTGTGAAATTACTGAACTGCGAGTACACCATTGTCCCCCGGTCCAGCAGCCATCACTCCCGTGTTCCGACCGCGGGCCCCGGGACTACACCTCCCCTACCCGTGGAGGGGATCCCACCTTTCTGCCCCGCTCCATCAGCCCCGGGCGCCACATCACCAGGCAGCGGCGGTGCCACCATCCCTCACTGCAACCCACAGGTGGCGTCACAGACACAACACCTCCCTTGTAAATATCCCCCCTTTCCGATGCTTGTGAGGACAGGCGGCTGCTCGAGCCCGGGTCCGGTCACCACTCGAGCCGTAGCAGCGAACCCGGATCCAAGAAGGCCCCCGAGAAGGAGCGTCAGTGGCCCCCGCCTGCAACATTGTCGCCATCTTTAATTCTGAAAAACTGGCTGCGCCATCACTGTGCCCAAAAGAGAGCGAAACTGCAAAAGCGCGCAAATAGAAGCACTGCCCACGAGTCCTGAGAGTGTGGGCGGAAGTCGGCAGTAACCGGACCCGGAAGCTCCCAGTGTGCCCCAGTCCCCGCGAGAGTGGTGAGAAATGACCGAGTGGGAACAAAGGATGCAGGCACCGGACGACGGGAACGCTGCGGGGCCTTCCAAGGCTGTGCAAGGCAATGACAACGAGGTGGGACCTGCTCCGGTAGAACAAGAACAACAACAACAGAAAAGTGACTACAGCTCTGGAGGTGACTGGAGCATAAGAAAGGATGTAACAGCAGAATAGTGACTACAGCTCTGGAGGTAACTGGAGGATAAGATCTGATGTAGCAGCAGAAAAGTGATTGCAGCTCTGTAAGTGGCTCAGCAGAATAGTGACTGCAGCTTTGGAGGTAACAGAAGGCTAAGGCATGATGTAACATCAGAATAGTGACTGCAGCTCTAGAGGTGACTGGAGGATAACACCCAATGTAACAGTAGAATAGTAACTGCAACTTTAAAGGTGACTGGAGGATGAGACATGATGTAACGGTAGAATAGTGACTGCAGCTCTAGAGGTGACTGGAGGATAAGACATGATGGAACATAAGAATAGTGACTGCAGCTCTGGAGGTGACTAGAGGATAGGTCATAACATAAATGTAGAATAGTGTCTGCAGCTCTGGAAGTGATTAGAGGTTAAGACAAAATGTAAGCGTAGAATAGTAACTATAGCTCTTGAGGTGACTGGAGGTTTATACTTTATTTAACAGCAGAATAGTGACTAAAGCTCTGAAGGACACTGGAAGATAAGTCATGACATAACTGGAGAGTAGTGCCTGCAGCTCTGGAAGTGACTAAAGATAAGATATGATTCAACAGCAGAATAGTGACTACAGCTCTGGAGGTAACAGAAAGCTAACACATGATGTAACATCAGAACAGTGACTGCAGCTTTGGAGGTGACTGGAGGATAAGACACAATGTAACAGTAGAATAGTGACGGCAGCTTTAAAGGTGACTGGAGGATGAGACATGATATTACGGTAGAATAGTGACTGCAGCTCTGAAGGTGACAGGAGGATAAGACACAATGTAACAGCAGAATAATGACTGCAGCTATGGAAGTGACTGGAGGATAAAAGACGATTTAACAGCAGAATAGTGACTGCAGCTCTGGAGGTGACTGGAGGATAAGAAAAGATGTAACAGCACAACATTGACTGCAGCTTTGGAGGTGACAGAAGGCTAAGAAATGATGTAATACCAGAATAGTGACTGCAGCTCTGGAGGTGACTGGGGGATAAGTCATAAAATAGTGTCTGCAGCTCTAAAAGTGACTGGAGGATAAAACACGATGTCAAAGCAGAATAGTCAGTGCAGTTCTGGAAGTGACTGGAGGATAAGACACAATGTAACAGTAGAATAGTGACTGCAGCTGTGGAGGTGACTGGAGGTTAATAATTTATGTAACAGTAGAAAAGTGTCTGCAGCTCTGGAAGTCACTGGAGGATAAGACACGAAGTAACAGCAGAATAGTGACTGCAGCTTTGGAGGTGACTAGAGGATAAGACACGATGTAACAGCTGAATAGTGACTGCAGCTCTGGAGGTGACTTGAGGGTAAGACAAGATGTAACAGCAGAAAAGTGACTGCAGCTCTGAAGGTGACTTCAGCATAAGACACAATGTAAGAGCACAATAGTAACTGAATCTCTGGAGAAGACTGGAGGATAATATAAGAAGTAACAGCAGACTAGTGAGTACAGCTCTGGAGGTGACTGGAGGATAAGTCATAACATAACTGTAGAATACTGTCTGCAGCTGTGGAGGTGACTGGAGAATAAGATATGAAGTAGCAGCAGAATAGTGATTGCAGCTCTGGAGGTGACTGTAGGATAAAGTATGATATAACAGCAAAATAGCGACTACATCTCTGGAGGTGACTGGAGGATAAGTCATAACATAAGTGTAGAATAGTGTCTGTACCTCTGGAGGATACGATGAGATGTAATAGCAGAATAGTATCTGCAACTCTGGAGGGGACTGGAGGATAAGATCTGATGTATTAGCAGAATAGTAACTGCAGCTCTGGAGGTAAATGGAGGATAAGACAAGATATTACAGAAGAATAGTGTCAGCAGCTTTAGAGGTGACTGAAGGATGAGACAGAATGTAACAGCAGAATAGTAAATGCAGCTCTGGAGGTTCAAGCTTTATGTAATAGTTGAATAGTGACTGCATTTCTGGAGCTGACTGGATGATAAGACACAATGTAACAGTAGAGTAGTGACTGCAGCTGTGGAGGTGACTGGAGATGAATAAGTTATGCAACAGGAGAAAAGTGACTGCAGCTATGGAGGTCACTGGAGGATAAGAGATGAAGTAACAGCAGAATAGTGACTGCAGGTCTGGAGGTGACTGGAGGATAAGATGTGATATAACAGCAAAATAGTGACTACAGCTGTGGAGGTGACTGGAGGATAAGTCATAAGTTAACTGTAGAATAGTGTCTGTGGCACTGGAGGATAAAATCTGACGTAATAACAGAATAGTGTCTGCAGCTCTGGAGATGACTGGAGGATAAAACACGATGTAACAGCAGAATAGTGACTGCAGCCCTGGAGGTAACAGAAGGCTAAAGGGTGCTTTACACGCTGCGATATCGGTAATGATATATCGTCGGGGTCACGTCGTTAGTGACGAACATCCTGCGCCGTTAGCGACATCGCAGCGTGTGACACCAAGGAGCAACGATCAACGAGCACAAAAACGTGAAAAATCGTTGCTCGTTGACACGTCGTTTCCTTAATATTGTTGCTGCTGCAGGTATGATGTTGTTCGTCGCTCCTGCGGCAGCACACATCGCTATGTGTGACACCGCAGGAACGACGAACATCTCCTTACCTGCCTCCACCGGCAATGAGGAAGGAAGGTAATGGGCGGCATTTTCCGGCCGCTCATCTCCGCCCATTGGGCGGCCGCTTAGTAACGACGCAGTAACGTCGCTATGACGCCGAACGCACCTCCCCCTTGAAGGAGGGATTGTTTGGCGGTCACAGCGACGTCGCTGACAAGGTATGTGCGTGTGACGCTGCCATAGCGATGATGTTCGCTATGGCAGCGAACACTAAATGTCGCACGTACAACGGGGGTGGGTGCTATCGCTAGCGATGTCGCAGCGTGTAAAGCACCCTTTAGACATGATGTAACATGAGAACAGTGACTGCAGCTCTGGAGGTGACTGGAGGATAAGACACAATGTAACAGTAGGATAGTGACCGCAGCTTTAAAGGTGACTGGCGGATGAGACAGGATGTAACGGTAGACGCAGCTCTGGAGGTGACTTGAACATAAGACAAGATGTAACAGCACAATGGTGACTGAAGCGCTGGAGATATTTAGCTATTGAATTAATCTATGCAACAGAGCCCCAACACCTCGTCACGGTATTTTCTTACGTTGGGGTCCCTAGCTAATGTGTGTCCTCACTTGCAGTTAAAAAACTTACCGTGTATGGGAAGTATCAGCAGAATAGAGAGTGCAGCTCTGGAAGTGACTGGAGGATAAGACACGATGTAACAGCAGAATAGTGACTGCTCCTCTGGAGGGGACTGGAAAAAAAGATATGATGTAGCAGCAGAAAAGTGATTGCAGCTCTGGAGGTGACTGGAGCATAACACAAGATGTAACAGCAGACTAGTGACTACAGCTCTGGAGGTGACTGGAGCATGAGACAGGATGTAACAGCAGAATAGTGACTACAGCTCTGGAGGTGACTGGAGCATAAGTCATAATATAATTGTAGAAGAGTGTCTGTAGCTCTGGAGGTGACTGGATGATAAGATCTGATGCAATAGCATAATTGTGACTGCAGCTCTGGAGGTGACTGGAGGATAAAATATATCATAACAGTAGAATAGTGACTACAGCAGCTGTGGAGGTGACTGGGGGTTAATACTTTATGTAACTGTAGAAACGTGACTGCAGCTCTGGAGATGACTAGAGGATTAGACATAATGGAACAGCAGAATTTAGAGGTGACTGAAGGATAAGACAGGATGTAACAGCAGAATAGTGACTACAGCTCTGGAGGTGACTAGAGGTTCATGTTTTACGTAATAGTAGAATAGTCACTGCAGCTCTGAAGCTGACTGGAGGATAAAATATAACATAACAGCAGAATAGTGGCTGCAGGTCTGGAGGTGACTGGAGGATAAGACGTAATGTAACAGCAGAATAGTGACTACAGCTCTGGAGTTGACTGGAGGATAAGTCATGTGTCTGCAGCTCTGAAAGTTACTGAAGGATAAGATCTGATTCAACAGCAGAATAGTGACTGAAGCTCTAGAGGTTAGTTGAGGGTAGGGTAATACAAGATGTAACAGCAGTGACTGAAACTCTGCAGATGACTGCAGGAAAAGACATTACAAAAAAGCAGAATAGTGTTTGCAGCTCTGGAGGTGACAGGAGGATTATAGACAATGTAACAGCAGAATAGTGAGTGCAACTCTGGAGGTGACTGAAGGAGAACATATGATTTAACAGCAGAATAGTGTCCGCAGCTTTAGAGGTGACTGGAGGATGAGACATGATGTAACAGCAAAATAGTGACCACAGCTCTGGAGGTAACAAAAGAATAATACACAATGTTACATCAGAATAGGGACTGCAGCTCTGCAGGTGACTGGAGGATAAAATTTAACATAACAGTAGAATAGTGACTGCAGGTCTGGAAGTGACTGGAGGATGAGGCTATGTCAGCACGCTGCGTTCCTGGTTTGACAAAAAAAATGCACCCTCTGGCAGGCTTTGACAACTGTAAACACTGCGTTTCACAAAATTAACGCATGCGTTTTTGATGCGTTTTTGTCAGTGCGTTTTTTAAAGAAGTGAAATATGATAGGATAGGATAATTTATAGCTAGCTAGCATAGATAGATAGAAAAAATAGATAGATAGATAGAAAGAACATATAGAATAGATAGAAAGAACAGGTTGAATAGATAGCAAGAAATAACAGAAAAGCTTGATAGAGGGATAGCTAGCTTAGCCAGCTGTTTTTTTAATTTTTTGGGAAAATAAAATGACGTGGGGTTCCATCCATTTTTCTAAAACCAGCCAAGGTGCAGCAGACAACTGGGAGCTAATATTATTAGGGTGGGAAGGGCCATCGTTACGTGGCCCCTTCCAGTCTAAAAATAGGAGCCCACAGCCACCCCAGAAGTGGCGCTTCCATAAGGTGTGCCAATTCTGGCGCTGGACCTGACTCTTCCCGTTGCCCTGGTGCGGTGGCAATCGGGGCAAGAAGGAGTTAATGGCAGCCCACAGAGGCCACTAAGTCCTAGATTAGTGATAGCAGTCATCTATGAGACCCCGTCCCCATCACTAATCTGTAAGTGAAAGTAAAGTTAACAAGCATGGTGGAGGAGTTGGTTTGCTCCTGTCCGACCAATGCTACTTTGCACCAATTCCACTGCCACCCACTGTTACTCTCCCCTCTTTCGAGGTGCACTTTGTTCGCATCATCCCCCTCCAACCTTCAACTGGCTGTCATTTACCGCCCTCCAGGGCCAGCCACCGCCTTTTTGGACCATTTCACCACCTGGCTACTACATTTCCTTTCCACCAATATCCACACCATCATTATGGGTGACTTTAACATCCCCATTGACACTTCCCACTCATCTGTCTCTAAACTTCTAACACTTACTTCCTCCTTCGGCCTCACCCAACGTTCCTCTGCAGCTACTCACAAAGATGGCCACACACTCGACCTAATCTTCACTCGCCTCTGTTCCCTATCTAACCTCTCTAAGGGGTACTTTACACGCTGCGACATCGCTGCCGATATATCGTCGGGTCCCATCGTTAGTGACGCACATCCGGCGCCGGTAGCGATATCGCAGCATGTAAAACAAATCAGCGACGATCAACGAATGCAAAAAGTGCAAAATCGTTGCTCGTTGACACGTCGTTCATTTCCATAATATCAGTGCTGCTGCAGGTACGATGTTCTTTGTTGTTCTTGCGGCAGCACACATCGCTATGTGTGACGCCGCTGGAACGGCAAACATCTCCTTACCTCCGTCCACCGGAAAAGGAGGAAGGAAGGAGGTGGGCGGCATGTTCCGGCCGCTCATCTCCTCCCCTCCTTTTCTATTGGGCGGCGGTTCAGTGACGCTGCTGTGACGTCGCTGTGACGCTGAACGAACCGCCCCCTTAGAAAGGAGGCAGTTCGCTGGTCACAGTGACATCGTAGAGCAGGTATGTGCGTGTGACGCTGCTGTAGCGATAATGTCCTCTACGGCAGCTATCACCACATATTGGCCGTGCGACGGGGGCGGGTGCTAGCGCGCTGGACATCGCTAGCAAATGCTCCAAGTACGCAACCCCCCTCCACAAACTTTCACACCCTCGTAGAAATATCAAACACTTTGATTTACACTCCCTTTCTCAGTCCCTTCTCCCTCTTGCAGACATTGCTTCTCTACAAGATGCAGATGCTGCTGCCACTTTATATAACACCACCATCTCTGCAGCTCTTGAATTGGCCGCCCCCTCACACACACCAAAACCTGTACAATCAACAGGCAACCGTGGCACACGAGTCAGACAAAAGAATTGAGACGGGCTTCCAGAATCGCTGAGCACAGATGGAAGAGGTCTCATTCCGCTGAGCACTTTGTCACATACAAACAGCCCTCACCACTTTCAAGTCTGCACTCACTACTGCAAAACAAACCTACTTCTCATCTCTCATATCCTCTCTATCTCACAACCCTTTTAACTCTCTCCTCCATCCCCCGCCACAACCTCCCTCTCCTCTCATCTCACCTGAAAACTTTGCCTCTTTCTTCAAGCATATTGACAATTATCAGAGAAAGCTTTGGCCCACCACAGCCCCTCCTCACAACTACTCTGCCTTCTTCCTCCAAATCCAGCTTCTCCACCATGACAGAAGATCATCTTTCCACTAGACTCTGAAGATCACATCTCACCACCTGTCCGCTTGATCCACTCCCATCCCACCTCATCCCCAATCTCATCACAGTCTCCATCCCAACCGTAACCCATCTCTTCAACCTATCACTAACAACTGGTGTATTCCCTTCATGCTTTAAACATGCCTCCATTACACCCATCCTCAAAAAGCCCTCCCTTGACCCTTCCTCTGTGTCAAACTATAGCTCCATATCACTTCTCCCCTATGCCTCAAAACTACTGGAACAGCAGGTCCATCTTGAATTTACCTCATACCTCGCTTCCTGCTCCCTCTTTGATCAGCTACAATCTGGCTTCCGACCGCATCATTCCACTAAAACTGCCCTAACTAAAGTCACTAATGACCAAAGCCAAGTGACACTCCTCTGTCCTCCTCCTCCTGGACCTGTCCTCTACCTTTGACACAGTAGACTATTCCCTTCTACTACAAATTCTCTCATCTCTGGGCATCACAGACTTGGCCCTATCCTGGATCTCCTCATACTTAACCGACTGAACTTTCAGCATCTCCCACTCTCATACCACTTCCTCATCCCGCCCCCTATCTGTTGGGGTCCCCCAAGGTTCAGTTCTAGGACCCCTGCTGTTCTCCATCTACACCTTCAGCCTGGGACAACTCATAGAGTCCCATGGCTTTCAGTATCACCTCTACGCTGATGATACGCAGATCTACCTCTCTGGACCTGACATCACCTCCCTACTAACCAGAATCCCACAATGTCTGTCTGCTATTTCATCATTTTTCTCTGCTCGATTCCTAAAACTGAACATAGACAAAACGGAACTCATTATCTTTCCTCCTCCCCCCACCTGATGCATCCATCAATGTCAATGGCTGCTCACTTTCCCCAGTCCCACGTGCTCGCTGCTTAGGAGTAACTCTAGACTCTGCTCTCTCTTTCAAGCCACACGTCCAAGCCCTCTCCATCTCCTGCCACCTCCAACTCAAAAACATTTCCGTGATCCGTGCATTCCTTACCCATGAAGCTGCAAAAACCCTAGTGCATGCCCTTATTTTCTCCCGCCTGGATTATTGCAACCTCCTGCTCTGTCTCCTCCCCTCTAACAGTCTTGCACCCCTAAAATCTATTCTAAACTATGACTCCCGACTAATCCACCTGTCCCCCCGCTACTCCCCGACCTACACGTAACCTTCGATCCTCACAAGATCTCCTTCTCTACTCCCCTCTCATCTCCTCTTCCCACCATCGCATCCAAGATTTCTCACGTGCATTCCCCATACTCTGGAATGCTCTGCCACAACATATCAGACTCTCGCCTACCTTGACAAGCTTCAAAAGAAACCTGAAGACCCACCTCTTCTGACAAGCCTACAACCTGCCGTAACCCTCAGTCTCATACAGCGCCACACGACCAGCTCTACCCTCACCTACTGTATCCTCACCCATCCCTTGTAGACTGTGAGCCCTTGCGGGCAGGGACCTCCATCCTCCTGTACCAGTCTGTGCCTTGTATTGTTTATGATTATTGTACTTGTCCCTATTTTGTATACCCCTTTCACATGTAAAGCGCCATGGAATAAATGGCGCTATAGTAATAAATAATAATAATAATAATAATAATAATAATAATAATAAATAAACACAAACACCCCAAAATCCTTTATTTGAAATAAAAGACCAAAAAGCGCCCTTTTTCACCACTTTATTAACCTCCCAAACACCCCTCCAGGCCGACGTAATCCACACGAGGTCCCACGATGTTTCCAGCACTGCTACATCCCTGTCCTGTTACAGCGAGCACCATAGCCTGCTAACAGCAAACAGTGGCGCGATGAGAATGAGCTCTGACATCAGTGCTGCGACACAGGGAGTAGTGCGGGGCCCGCAGCTGTGACGTCAGAGGTTCACCCGAGTTCATTCACATAGTGCGGCTGTCTCTGTGTTGTGACCTGATTTGCGGTCACAGGTGAAGAACTCCAGCTGTGATCGGAAATCACCAGAGTGACAGCACAGCAGATTGCGCTGCTCACTTCAGTCACTCGGTTGATTTGATGTCACAGGAGGACTCCAGCCGTGGCCGCGGGTAACCTGAGTGACGTCACCGCTGATAGAGCGACTCACTTCAGTTGCTGGATGGAGCCCGCAGTGAGCAGTTTTGTTCTATGGTGCTCGCTGTGAGTGACAGATGAAGCAGAAGTGGAAGTGTCGTGGGATCTTGTGTGGATTACATCGGACCTAGAGGGGTGTTTGGGAGGTTTAAAAGTGGTGAAAAAGGGTGGCTTTTTTTGTCTTTTATTTCAAATAAAGGAATTTTTGGTGGTCGTATTTATTTACTTTCACTTACAGCTTAGTAATGAGGGGGTGTCTCATAGACGCCTGCCATAACTAAGCTAGGACTTAACGGCAGCTATGGGCTGCTATTAACTTCTTATTACCTCGATTGCCACCACACGAGCATTCGGGATGAGCCCGGTAAAGTCCAGGGACTGTCACATCTAATGGATGCGGCAATTCCGAGTGGCTGCTGGCTGATATTATTAGGCTGGGGGGCTTCCAATAACGTGGGTCTCTCCAGCCTGAGAATACCAGCCCCCAGCTGTGAGGCTTTATCTTGGCTGGGTATCAAAATTAAGGGGGAACGCAGGCCGTTTTTTTTAAATTATTTATTTTACTGTAGGATATAGACCCGCCAACCAGCGGTTGTGATTGGTTGCAGTCAGGCAGTTGTCACTCAGCGTGGGGGTGCTTCTGACTGCAACCAATCATAGGTGCTGGTGGGCAGGGAAGCAGTGAATATGAAATAAGCCTAATGAGCTGGTGCAGTGAATACGAAATGAGGCTAATGAGAAGCCGCCACATTCAGTAGCAGGAGAGGCCATGGGAGCAGTGTAAACGTGCTGGTGATTGGTGAGTATGAGGCAAAGAGAGACAGAGAGAGAGAGAGTGAGAATGGAGAAAAGTTGGTGACCTACGTTTTGGTTGACAAAAATGCATCCAAAAATCAACCAAAACGTGGTGCAAACGCACAACTAACATTTTGGTTGCATTTTGACACACCTCATTCATTTAAATGGGTGACAAAATGTGACCAAAACGCAATAAAGAAGTGACATGCTGCTTTTTTTAGGCAAAGATTTTGACAAATATTTGACAAACAAAACAATGCCTAAAAAAAAGCAACATGCGCATGGAAATTCTGATTTCTCATAGACTTTTCTGGGGAAGCAAAAGCATGCAGTTTGTCACTGACACAGTGCAGTTTAAAAAGCAACCAATACACAAGAAAAAAACGCAACTGTAGAATAGTGACTGCAGCTCTGGAAGTGACTGGAGGATAAGGCTATATTCACACGCTGCATCTTTTACTGCATTTTTCGTGCATTTTTGACGTCACAAAGATGCACCTAAATGCATGCATTTCCTTCTCCCAGCAAAGTCTATGAGATTTCTATTTTGCTGTCTGCACAGTGCATCTTTTTTTGACTGCATCTTAGCTACGTTTTTGAAGACGCAGCCAAGATGCAGCATGTCAATTCTTTTTGCATCTTGTCCCTGCGTTTCAGAGGACTGGCAGAATAATCCCCCACTGACTCGAGGTCGGTAGGGGATTGATCTCTGGTATGTGGCTAGATGTCAATTCCCATAAAGTCAATGGGGTCCAGAATTTGGGGCAAAGGGGTGGGAACAAGCAATTCACACTTACCAAATCACCGATGCGACTATCACACTGCTCCCATGGCTGGTCATTCACTTCCCGGGCAGCTCATTACCTTCATTGAATATGCACTGCTTCCCCCGCCCACTGGTGGCTGTGACTGGTTGCAGTGAGATGCACTTCCAAGCTGAGTGACAGTTGTCTGACTGCAACCAATCACAGACGCCAGTGGGCGGGTCTATATCACACAGTACAATAAATAAATAATTTAAAAAAACGGCATTTGGTCCCCCCAAATTTGATATCAGCCAAGATAAAGCCTCACAGCTGAGGGCTGGTATTCTCAGGCTGGGGAGACCCACATTATTGGGAGCCCCCAGCCTAAAAATATCAGCCAGTAGCCGCCCGGAATTGCCGCATCCATTAGATGCGAGAGTCATGGGACTTTACCTGGCTCATCCCGATTTTCCTGATGCGGTGGCAATCAGAGTAATAAGGAGTTAATGCAGCCCATAGCTGCCACGAAGTCCTAGATTAGTCACGGAAGGCGCCTACCCAAGACACCCTGCATCACTAATCTGTAACTGAAATGAAATAAACATAAACAACGAAATAATGCTTTATTTGGAATAAAAGACAAAACACCACTCTCTTTCACCACTTTATTAACCCCAACACAACCCTCCAGGTCCGACGTAATCCACACAAGGTCCTATGACGATTTCAGCACTAGTACATATCTGAAGCTCACAGCGAGTGCCATACAACAGGACTGCCTGCTGTGAAGTTCAGTCTGCAACTGAAGTGAGCCATGCACTCAGCGGTGACGTCACTCATGTTAGCTGTGGCAACAGCATGGCCACAGCCTAAACCTGTGACAGCAAATCACTTGAGTGACGTCCCAGTGATTGCGCTGCTCACTTCAATAACTTGGGTGATTTGCTATCATAGGTGGAGGACTCCAGCTGCGGACGTGGGTAACCTGAGTGAAGTCACCGCTGATCATGCGGCTCACTTCACTTGCTGAGTGGAGCTCACAGCGGGCAGTCATGTTGCATGGCGCTCGCTGTGAGCATCAGATGTAGCAGCACTGGAAGCATTGTGAGACCTCTTGTGGATTACGTCAGACCTGGAGAGTTGTTTGGGGGGTTAATAAAGTGGTTAAAGAGGGCGCTTTTTTGTCTTTTCTTTCAAATAAAGGATTTTTTTGGGCTGTTTGTGTTTATTTACTTTCACTTACAGATTAGTGATGGGGCGGGGTCTCATAGCCGACTGCCATCACTAATCCAGTGGCTGCTGTGGGCTGCCATTAACTCCTTATTACCTTGATAGCCACCGCACCAGGGCAACGGAAGAGCCAAGTCCAGCTCCAGAATTGGTGCATCTCATGGAAGCGCCACTTCTGGGGTGGCTGTGGGCTGCTATTGTTAGGCTGGAAAGGGGCCAAATAACTATGACCCTTTCTACCCTAATAATATTAGCCCCCAGTTGTCTGCTGCTCCTTGGCTGGTTTTAGAAAAATGGGGGTGACCCCACATCATTTTTTAAAAAAAAATAAATCAAATAATTAAAAAAAAAAAAAAGTGAGGGATCTATATTTTTCCTAACCAAGGTTTTCCAAACAGCTCATGGTTGCAAAACGCAGCAGCTGCTGTTCTTGTGCTGGACATGAAAAATGGGGGGGACCCCACGTCATTTTTTTAACTAAATTACAAAAAAAAACAAAAAAAAAAAACAGCTGGCCAAAATAGCTATCCCTTAAGCTATTAAGCTATTCTGTTATTTATTTCTATCTATTCTATATGTTCTTTCTTATTATCTATTCTATATGTTCTTTCTGTTATCTATCTCTCTATTATCTGTTTTCTATTATGTATCTAAAAAAAACAACCCGATTCACACAGAATAGCTATAGACAATGATAAAATACATAATTTTATTAATTCAACATTAAAAAACCAAAAGACAGATAGAGGGGTAGATAGATAGGTAGATAGATAGAGGGATAGATAGATAGATAGATAATAGATAGATAGATGAAAGATAGATAATAGATAGAGAGATAGATAGATAGAGGGATAGATAGAGGGATATCTAATAGATAGATAGATAATAGAAAGATAGATGAAAGATAGATAATAGATAGAGAGATAGATAGATAGAGGGATAGATAGAGGGATATCTAATAGATAGATAGATAATAGATATGTAATGGGGTCAACAAGTCCGACTGTATCCCTTCTGTAGAAATGGCTTTGAATACTGTTCCAGCAATTGCCCACAAGGGGGCAGCGGCGTACTGTACAACGACAAACACAGAGCTGGGAAATTCCCCACAGGAGCTGGTGTGTGAAAAACCAGAAGAGAAGACGCGGGAAAGGGTTGTTCAGCTCCGGAGCTCAGTGAGGAGAGTCCTGCGTGTGGTCTCCCTGAAGAGAGGGCTCGTTTTGCCGCAAAAGTCAGGAAGAAATCACCCGGTGAAAGCAGTTTCTGTCACTCCCAGTCTGCAGAACTTTGTTTTCCTCAGGGAGTTAACCGGACTACCGAGCACCGCCATCTGAGTGTAATTGCAGGGACTGTGACCTGCCTTCTTCTGCCCGGCGTGCTCCGGGACCAAAAGACTACTTATAATCCGTCACCAGCTGGGGAAGATAAAAGAAAAGAAAAGACCGAGGAGCTTCATCTCTCCAGCGCTGCACCGGGACCCATCACCGCGAGACCCCAGGCCTGCGACGTGGGAGCGACATCTTCTTTCGGGATAGACTGGTACGTGTTTGTAGGGAAAGTTAGGGAAAGTTGCCGCCATTTTTTGTTGTTGTTTTTTTTTCTTGCTGCATACCCGGAAGGAGTGAAAGTCCAGGGGCTTCCTATACCCATGTGTGCAGATAGCTCAGTTGATTGTATTATAAACATGTTTCCTAGTAAAGAAATGTTACTACCGGTAAAATCTGAGTATGGGGATTTTGTTGGAATAGAGCATACACACACACCCGCGGCCCTCCCATCGGTCGCTTCATGTGGCGTAGTCGGCAGGATGTGTGACCAACAAAATCATCCCCCGGTAGTAACTTATAACCAGACAGCTCCCCCGCTGTCTATTGTCAATCAGGTGAGGAAGTTTGACGGACGGAACTATCCTGTAACGGAATGGACTGAACAACTTAAGATAGTGGGGGAAATGTATAACACTGACCCTAAGACCTTAGCAGAAATGGCCATGCTAACACTAGAAGGGGAAGCGTGGACGACAGTCAGGCTGGAGACGGTTAGGGGCCAGCGTACGTTGGATGACTTAGTGCGGGTGCTGGAGAACACCTATGGACCGACCACATATGCGGGAACATTGCGCTATATGTTTTTCCGGCGGACGCAACTCGAGTCGGAGGACATCCCTCAATATGCCAATGCCCTTCAAGTGCTACTAGAACAAGCCTGTAGAAAAGAAGAACAGATAGCTAGTACGGGTACCCGTGACCTGGTGTTGAGAGATCAGTTTGTGACCGGATTGAGAGACCCGTACCTTAACCGCTCATTGCAAGATCTACTCCGGATAAATCCGGCCTTTACGTTCGCTGAGGTCAAACAAGAAGCTATAGAACGTTCAAGGGGGCCTGTCGTGGAGACACAGACATATACCGCGGCTTGCAGGTCCATATCTGATATCGGGACGCCGAACAGCAACACGGAGGAACTGAAACAGATGGTGGCAGAGTTGCAGAAACAGGTGTTACAGCTCACCTTAGATCAACAGGCGGGCCGGCAAGCGAGACAACAACCCAGCCAGCCGATGGGAAGATGCTGGACATGCGGCGATCCCCGCCATAGAGCCAACCGTTGCCCTCAGAACTTTCAAGCTCCTCCACAGTCCGATCTACCAGAACCAGCAAGTCAGGTCCCACAACAGAGGCCGCCTTTAAACTAGACGCCCCTGTCAAAGAGGCTCACTCGACAGGGGATGCCAAAGAGAGGGGTGTAGGAAAACAGAGCCAGCCACGGAACAAACTTGCATCAAATAGCCCCACCCTAGAAGTATTACTGGAAGGGATCGCCGTACAAGGGTTAATGGATACTGGGTCTCAGGTATCCACTATCTCCGAGCAGTTCTACGAAGAATGTCTAAAACCGCGAGTTGCCTATGACCCTGATACCGCCATCAAGATCAAAGCAGCCAATAATCTACCCATTCCGGTGTCGGGAGTTGCCTGGATGAACACCGAAATCTGTGGCCAAGATCTCGGGAAGAGAGGGATAATTGTGGTCAGGGAAGGCTTTGAACCAGAAACGCCCATGATTATTGGGATGAACATCTTGAAGGACCTGAATCTGGTGCTGTTTACCAAGAAGGGGCCCAAGTACTGGCAAGGAGTGACCGCACATAAGGCCACCCGCCGTGCCTTTCAACAAGTGGTCCGGACCTGCAACCTCCAGCGAATGACCGAAGAACAGCTGCCGCTGGCCACGGTCACCGTACCCCGCCATACTAGGATCACCTTACCAGCTGGAAAGGAGACAGTTATCTCACTACCCCTTGGCACCATGAGACAGTTTGAAGGCGTGGAGGTGCTGATTGAGCCGCGCTCCCCGAGGGAGGGGAAGCTGAACCCACTAGTCGCTCGAACTCTAGCAGTAGTGAGAAAGGGAAGAATTCCTGTCAGGCTGGGCAACACGGCTAATGTGAGCGTTGACCTAGAAGCCGGGACACAGCTCGGCCGAGTCTACGCTCTAACCGAAGAGGTGAACCCTATGAGCCCCCTCCAGTTTGTACCGTCTACAGAGGGAGATTGGACAGTGACGGTCTCTACCATGGCCGCTGTCGCGGGTGACACCAACGTGGGGCGAGAACTCCGAGAGAAGTGTCAGTTGGACGTATCCCAATACTCCAAACGGGAGGTGTCTCAGGTGGAAGAGCTACTCCAAGAGCATCAGGCGTCCTTTGCCCGGCACGACACCGATTTTGGGTGCACCACCAGTATCAAACACGAGATCCCCACCGGTGACACTGCTCCTATCCGTGAAAGGTACCGCCAAATTCCTCCCCAGCAATACCAAGAAGTGAAAAATCTCCTGAATTCCATGCTACACGCGGGAGTGGTACGGGAAAGCCAGAGCCCCTGGGCGGCGCCGGTAGTGTTAGTCAAGAAGAAGGACGGATCCCTGAGATTCTGTGTGGACTACCGCCGTTTGAATGCTTGCACCATCCGGGACTCGTACCCTCTGCCAAGGATCGAAGAATCCCTGACAGCCCTGAAGAAAGCCAAATACTTCTCCTCGTTGGATCTGGCCAGCGGATATTGGCAGGTACCTATGCATGAGAAAGATAGAGAGAAGACTGCTTTCATCTTACCCATGGGCCTGTACGAGTTTGACCGGATGCCCTTTGGTCTGAACAACGCGCCGGGGACTTTCCAGCGGCTGATGGAGCGCTGCTTGGGAGACTTCAACTTCGACTTCACCCTCATCTATCTGGACGACATTGTAGTCTATTCGGCCACATTTGAAGAACACCTGCAGCAGCTGGGCCGTGTGTTCAGTAGGTTGAGGGAACATGGCCTGAAGTTGAAACCCAACAAGTGCCGTCTTCTGCAGCCCGAGATCAATTACCTGGGTCACCGGATCTCAGCCGAAGGCGTCCAGCCATCTTCAGAGAAGATAGCCGCCGTACGGGATTGGCCGCAGCCCACAAACGTCAAGGAGGTCAGGGCTTTCCTGGGGTTGGCCGGCTACTACCGCCGGTTCGTCAAAAACTTCGCCCGGCTTGCTGCACCCTTGCAGGATCTGCTTCGAGGGACCACCAACAGCCCCAGAGGACGACTCATCCGCTGGGGACCCAGCCAGGAAGACTCCTTCCAAGCCCTAAAGGGTGCCTTAACGTCTCCCCCCATCCTGGCATATGCGGACTACAACCTGCCCTTCCAACTACACACCGATGCCAGTTTACAGGGTCTAGGGGCAGTACTTTCACAGGTCCAAGACGGCAAGGAACGGGTCATAGCCTATGCCAGTCGGTCCCTACATGAGGGCGAGAAGAACCCCACCAATTATAGCTCGTTCCGGCTGGAGCTGTTGGCCCTAACGTGGGCTATGGCGGAGAAATTTGCAGGGTATCTCACGGGGACCGAAGTACTAGTCCTGACCGATAACAACCCGTTGGCCCATCTAGAAAATGCGAAGCTCGGAGTCATGGAGCAGCGTTGGATGGCTCGGCTCTCCAAGTTCAATTACAAGATCAAGTATCGGGCTGGCGCTGAGAACCAAAATGCGGACAGTCTGTCTAGAGTGTCATACCCCTTACTCAACCGAGACCGGGATGAAGAATTAGAAGGGGACGAGACACCTGACTTTGCAAAGCTCTCCCAACAGATGGTGGATCACCGCCAGCTCGTTGTGGGCGAAGCTGGAACTCCGGTGGGAGTCGCCTTGCCACCCCAGGAGTGGTGCAGGATTCAGGACCAGAACCCCGATTGGGCTCTACTCAAACAATGGGTGAAACGACAGCAGAAGCCTCCCGCCGATATACGGGCGCAACTGTCTACCGGGACCTTGACCCTGCTCAGCCAGTGGGACCGGCTGATTCTGAGAGAAGGAGTGCTATACCGGAAGGTTCTCTTGTCACACATGCTGGAAGAATGCGCACAAGTTGTAGTGCCTGAACAATTGGCCCGTGAGATGGTGGTCCAGGCCCACAAAAGGAATGGACACTTCGGAATGGACAAGACTTTTCGGTGGGTTCAACAGTCCATCTATTGTCCGGGGCTTCACAAGCTGGTTGAAGACGTCTGCCAGACCTGTCGCACCTGTGAACTACACAAGTCCTCTGAGCAGCGTGCACCTGTTCAGACAATTAAAACATCCAGACCCCTTGAGCTGTTGATGGTGGATTATCTGCTGGTTGGGACGGCGAGCAGTGGCTATCAGTATTGTTTAGTCATGGTGGATCACTTCACAAAATTCGCTGTCGCTGTCGCTACCAAAGACCAGACGGCTGAATCGGCTGCTCGGGCCATCTGTCGACAGTTCATCCATGTCTACGGGTGCCCGGAGAGGTTGCACTCCGACCAGGGGGCTTGTTTCGAGGGCCGAGTCATCGAAGAGCTGCACCAGATGTATGGGATCCAGAAGTCGAGGACCACTCCTTATCACCCACAAGGGAACGGTGCATGTGAACGCTTCAACCGGACCCTACTCCAGCTGATCCGCACCTTGGCCGATGATAAGAAAGACCAATGGCCTCAATTCCTTCCTGATTT
This sequence comes from Anomaloglossus baeobatrachus, assembly GCF_048569485.1. Taxonomy (NCBI): domain Eukaryota; kingdom Metazoa; phylum Chordata; class Amphibia; order Anura; family Aromobatidae; genus Anomaloglossus; species Anomaloglossus baeobatrachus. The sequence continues at coordinate 154,819 of NW_027444840.1, read as the reverse complement.
AGTATGGGCCTATAACAACCAGGTCCACTCTGTGACTGGCTACACTCCACACACCCTTCTCTTTGGTCGCCCCGGAAAAGGGGTCCATGACCTGAACCTATTTCGCCCTGGAGTTGACGTCTGCCATAACTACCCCTCCTGGCTAAATGCTCACCGACAGAAGATGGAGACGGTACACCGACTGGTGAGCAAACAAATCCGGGGCCAGATACATGCTGATCCACTCCCCGTGCAAGAACAACCCTTGAAGTTGGGACAGCCAGTCCTGCTCCGTATCAAGAAGCCCCAAGGGAAACTTCGAGCCAAGTGGGAGACTGAGGTTTACCGGGTAATCGAACGCCCCTACCCCAACGGGCATGTATACCGAGTGCGGGGTGAAGACAATCACAGCATCCGCACTGTGCACCGAAATATGTTGCGGCCCTGCCGATCCCAGCCTGACTCCCCTACCACAGTACCCGGAGGGGATGACACTACCAACACGACTGACGACACGGACGTTTCCCGGCACAGTGATCACCTTGACTCTGAGATCAGTGACCTCCCTACACAACCCAGTTCTTTCCCCGGGGTGCTGACTGGAGTGGGGCGTAGAGACAGTGACAGGGAGGGGAACAACCGACCCTTGAGGCGCACTGACCGCACCACTGCTGGGATCCCGCCCGGGCGGTCTTACAGGGACCAGTACGTATGGCCCACTTCTCAACCAACCCCTGTAACGTCTGCAGTCATCGCTGCCTGGGAACCGACGGTAGTTGACAGGGACTGCCAACCTTTAAGTGGGGGGGTATGTAATGGGGTCAACAAGTCCGACTGTATCCCTTCTGTAGAAATGGCTTTGAATACTGTTCCAGCAATTGCCCACAAGGGGGCAGCGGCGTACTGTACAACGACAAACACAGAGCTGGGAAATTCCCCACAGGAGCTGGTGTGTGAAAAACCAGAAGAGAAGACGCGGGAAAGGGTTGTTCAGCTCCGGAGCTCAGTGAGGAGAGTCCTGCGTGTGGTCTCCCTGAAGAGAGGGCTCGTTTTGCCGCAAAAGTCAGGAAGAAATCACCCGGTGAAAGCAGTTTCTGTCACTCCCAGTCTGCAGAACTTTGTTTTCCTCAGGGAGTTAACCGGACTACCGAGCACCGCCATCTGAGTGTAATTGCAGGGACTGTGACCTGCCTTCTTCTGCCCGGCGTGCTCCGGGACCAAAAGACTACTTATAATCCGTCACCAGCTGGGGAAGATAAAAGAAAAGAAAAGACCGAGGAGCTTCATCTCTCCAGCGCTGCACCGGGACCCATCACCGCGAGACCCCAGGCCTGCGACGTGGGAGCGACATCGTCTTTCGGGATAGACTGGTACGTGTTTGTAGGGAAAGTTAGGGAAAGTTGCCGCCATTTTTTGTTGTTGTTTTTTTTTCTTGCTGCATACCCGGAAGGAGTGAAAGTCCAGGGGCTTCCTATACCCATGTGTGCAGATAGCTCAGTTGATTGTATTATAAACATGTTTCCTAGTAAAGAAATGTTACTACCGGTAAAATCTGAGTATGGGGATTTTGTTGGAATAGAGCATACACACACACCCGCGGCCCTCCCATCGGTCGCTTCAGATAGATGAAAGATAGATAATAGATAGATGATAGATAGATAGAGGGATAGATAATAGATAAAAGAGGGATAGATAGATAGATAGATGATAGATAGATAATAGACAGCTAGATATTGCATATTACACTCGCTGCAGCGAGGCCCCTTTAACGCTGTGAACTTTCTATGACCTTTTTTTAAACCTGTTGTCAGGCCCATGACGTGTTCAGGGACATTCGCCAAACAGCTTCTGATTGGAGGTCACCGTTGGCGCGAACCGCAGCTCCTATATAAAGGCCGAGCTGACTGATAGGCCCTTGTGGGTTGTAGTTGGAGCGAGGAGAAGTCGGTGTTGTGCAGTTACGTTCTTGGATCTGAGGAGTTATCGTTCGTTCATCGGAGAATTTATCGTTCGTGGATCGGAGGAGTAATATGATGGAGAGGGGATTTCCAGACAGCGTTATGGAGAAAGAAATGAGGAAGATCGGCCGCCATGGGGGCAGAGAGGACGGGAGTTCTGGTGGCGCGAGGTGTGGACCCCTGCTGGAGCGGAGCGGTGAGTAATGTGTTCTGTGTCGTGCTGTCTGTCCCGTCACTAGATGTGATCGTGTAAATCAGCGGTCTCAAACACGCGGCCCCCAGGCCCGTGCCCCTGTAGCATCGCGGCCGGTGCAGGGGCCGCAGTCACTGTCTGCGCTTTGTTAGATGAGTGTTTTGCCGGCGGCGCTGATATCTGAGTCACGGACTCTGCGCTCTCGCGCCGGCAAAACAATCATCTGACATAAGTCACTGACAGTGGCTGCGACCCCTGCACCGGCCGCGATGCTACAGGGGCACGGGCCTGGGGAGCCGCACGAAGCAGAGATGAGGCAGCCGAGGGAGCGCGGGACAGGTGAGAAGAATGGTGTGTGTGTGTGTGTGTGTATATGTGTGTGTGTGTGCGGGAAGGCACATTAACCCCTAAGCGACCTATGACGTACTGGGTACGTCATGGCTCCTTGGTACTTAAGGACCCATGACGTATCCAGTATGTCATGGCGAGATCGCGGCCCCAGTGGCTGCGATCACTTTGCATTGCAAATACCTTAGATTCGGGGAGGAGGGGAAATCAAGAGGGGTGGTTTCTCCTCCCCGGACCTATGGACGCCGGATGCGTTTTTTTGCACTGCGCCGGTTTGAGCAGTGCGGCTCAATCCAGCTCAAAAACCTATGCAACGGATGCGGTGAAAAAACGGATCCGTTACATAAGTTTTTCCATGCGGCCCTTCCGGTTTCTCACGGATGCGGCTTGATACTGAGCATGCGCAGTGCAAAAAAAACGCATCCGGCGTCCACAGGCATGCATTGTAAATGCGTTTTTTTCGCCACACAAAAAAGTGCCAGGCAACGTTCCATCTGGCGACGCATCGGCTAAATATGCCACATCCGGCAAAAAACGGTCACAATGCAAGGCCATGCGGCACAATACGGCGCTAATGCAAGTCTATGCGGGAAAAAATGCAACCGGCGGCAAAAAAAAACCCCGTTGCATTTTTCTGCAGAGCGCCGTATTGTGCCGCAGAGCAAAAACCGGATGTGTCAGTTTTTTGCAATCGGACACAATCCAGTTTATTAATTAGCAAACTTGTCCCAACTAAAGGCCCCGTCACACTAAGCAACATCGCTAGCAACATCGCTGCTAAGGAACAACTTTTGTGACGTTGCTAGCGATGTTGCTGTGTGTGACATCCAGCAACAACCTGGCCCCTGCTGTGAGGTCGTTGGTTGTTGCTGAATGTCCTGGGCCATTTTTTAGTTGTTGCTGTCCCGCTGTGAAGCACAGATCGCTGTGTATGACAGCGAGACAGCAACAACTAAATGTGCAGGCAGCAGGAGCCGGCTTCTGCGGAGGCTGGTAACCAATGTAAACATCGGGTAACCAAGAAGCCGATATTTACCTTTGTTACCAGCCTCCGCCGCTCTCACTGCCTGTGCTGCCGGCTCCTGCTCTGTGCACATGTAGCTGCAGGACACATCGGGTTAATTAACCCGATGTGTACTGTAGCTAGGAGAGCAGGGAGCCAGCGCTAAGCATTGTGCGCTGCTCCCTGCTCTGTGCACATTTAGCTGCAGCACACATCGGGTAATTAACCCGATGTGTGCTGTAACTAGGAGAGCAGGGAGCCAGCGCTAAGCATTGTGCGCTGCTCCCTGCTCTGTGCACATTTAGCTGCAGCACACATCGGGTAATTAACCCGATGTGTGCTGTAACTAGGAGAGCAAGGAGCCAGCGCTAAGCATTGTGCGCTGCTCCCTGCTCTGTGCACATTTAGCTGCAGCACACATCGGGTAATTAACCCGATGTGTGCTGTAGCTAGGAGAGCAAGGAGCCAGCGCTCAGTGTGCGCTGCTCCCTGCTCTCTGCACGTGTAGCTGAGTGCGCTGATAACCAAGGTAAATATCGGGTTGGTTACCCGATATTTACCTTAGTTACCAAGCGCAGCATCTTCCACGCGGCGCTGGGGGCTGGTCACTGGTTGCTGGTGAGCTCACCAGCAACTCGTGTAGCGACGCTCCAGCGATCCCTGCCAGGTCAGGTTGCTGGTGGGATCGCTGGAGCGTCGCTTAGTGTGACATCTCACCAGCAACCTCCTAGCAACTTACCAGCGATCCCTATCGTTGTTGGGATCGCTGGTAAGTTGTTTAGTGTGACTGGACCTTTACATCAAGGAGCATCACTCCACTTACACAATCTAAGGGGCACTTTGCACACTGCGACATCGCAGGCCGATGCTGCGATGCCGAGTGCGATAGTCCCCGCCCCCGTCGCAGCAGCGATATGTGGTGATAGCTGGCGTAGCGAAAATTATCGCTACGCCAGCTTCACACACACACTCACCTGCCGTGCGACGTCCCTGTGGCCGGCGACCCGCCTCCTTGTTAAGGGGGCGGGTCGTGCGGCGTCACTGCGACGTCACACGGCAGGCGGCCAATCGGAGCGGAGGGGCGGAGATGAGTGGGATGTAAACATCCTGCCCACCTCCTTCCTTCCGCATATCCTACGGAAGCCGCGGTGACGCCGGTAGGAGATGTTCCTCGCTCCTGCGGCTTCACACACAGCGATGTGTGCTGCCGCAGGAGCGAAGAACAACATCGGACCGTCGCGTCAGCGTAATCATGGATTACGCCGACGCTGCACCGATGATACGATTACGACGCTTTTGCGCTCGTTAATCGTATCATCCAGGCTTTACACACTGCGATGTCGCATGCGATGCCGGATGTGCGTCACTTTCAATTTGACCCCACCGACATCGCACCTGCGATGTCGCAGTGTGCAAAGTGCCCCTCAGCCTTATCTCATGATTGTTACAATCAAAAGATACTCCGAGTGTATCAATGCACAATAAAGAATTCCATAAGCTTTTTTAGGATAAAACCCAAAACTTTATTAGGCAATCAAACATATAAATATTAAAATAAACAGGGAGACACACCTTGTTGAAGGACAGAAATATGCCACCGTTTTGAACACGCATCGGTATTTTCAGTCAGATAAAGCACAAGTATTGCAAATCGTTATTATTATTCTTTCATGTGTCAAACTATACCTGCACACTTGGTGATTAACAAATCACACTCACTGTGGTGGAATACGATAGTGATGCTGTGCATTTCTAGATGAACACCTTTATTCAGAGCATTGCCACTTGTGCTTCTGACTGTGCACATTGCAGCGTTTTCATCTGTGAATGATTGAACAACTTGGATGTGTGTCAAGACTGTTAATTACTTTTCATAATATATGTGTCTGCCCACATGTCTTATGGTGATGACTATATATAGTTTGATTATGATATTGGCGGTATATGTATACTCTTTACAGACAAAAGCCCTGATTTCATCTATTTTTATGGGCCAAATATAATATAATATACTTACCTATTTTGTTCAATCTGTGGGATTGTTATGAGCCTATAGGTGCATTGTATGTATATGCGGCTATTGACACACATCCATATTGTGGAGCATAGTATGCACAGGGCTTGAGCATGCTGACGGCAAGGCACCTATATGAATATAGGTTTATTATGCCAGAATAGCAATAACGAAGGGTGGAATTGCTGCCTGCAATGTTCATGTCTTGATAATTTTGGTTAAAATAATGATATCTTGCTACTAATAGTTTGACACATGAAAGAATAATAATAACGATTTGCAATACTTGTGCTTTATCTGACTGAAAATACCGATGCGTGTTCAAAACGGTGGCATATTTCTGTCCTTCAACAAGGTGTGTCTCCTTGTTTATTTTAATATTTATATGTTTGATTGCCTAATAAAGTTTTGGGTTTTATCCTAAAAAAGCTTATGGAATTCTTTATTGTGCATTGATACACTCGGAGTATCTTTTGATTGTAACAATCATGAGATAAGGTTTAAGACAATCCACTTTGTGCCTGGTGCAACGGATACGTCTCTGATTGTGTAAAAACTGAGGTGACGGATCCCATTTTTTTTTTTCTTTGTTTTTAGGCTGAGAGAGAGAGACCCCACCATCCCCGCACATACACCGGCACTCCCCCCACCCACCATCCCCGCACATACACCGGCACTCCCCCCACCCACCATCCCCCCACATACACCGGCACTCCCCCCACCCACCATCCCCGCACATACACCGGCACTCCCCCCACCCACCATCCCCACACATACACCGACACGCACCATCACTGCACATACACCGGCACTCCCCCCACCCACCATCCCCGCACATACACCGGCACTCCCCCCACCCACCATCCCCACACATACACCGACACGCACCATCACTGCACATACACCGGGACTCCTGCACGCACCATCCCTGCACATACACCGGCACTCCCGCACGCACCATCCCTGCACATACACCGGCACTCCCGCACGCACCATCTCCGCACATACACCGGCACTCCCGCACGCACCATCACCGCACATACACCGGCACTCCCGCACGCACCATCACCGCACATACAGCGGCACTCCTGCACGCACCATCACTACACATACACCGGCACTCCCCCCACGCACCATCACCGCACATACATCGGCACTCCCCCCACGCACCATCACTGCACATACACCGGCACTCCCGCACGCACCATCACCGCACATACAGTGGCACTCCTGCACGCACCATCACTACAGATACACCGGCACTCCCCCCACTCACCATCACCGCACATACACCGGCACTCCCCCCACTCACCATCACCGCACATACACCGGGACTCCTGCACGCACCATCCCTGCACATACACCGGCACTCCCGCACGCACCATCTCCGCACATACACCGGCACTCCCGCACGCACCATCACCGCACATACACCGGCACTCCCGCACGCACCATCACCGCACATACAGCGGCACTCCTGCACGCACCATCACTACACATACACCGGCACTCCCCCCACGCACCATCACCGCACATACATCGGCACTCCCCCCACGCACCATCACTGCACATACACCGGCACTCCCGCACGCACCATCACCGCACATACAGTGGCACTCCTGCACGCACCATCACTACAGATACACCGGCACTCCCCCCACTCACCATCACCGCACATACACCGGCACTCCCCCCACTCACCATCACCGCACATACACCGGCACTCCCCCCACGCACCATCACCGTACATACACCGGCACTCCCGCACGCACCATCACTACACATACACCGGCACTCCCGCACGCACCATCACTACACATACACCGGCACTCCCGCACGCACCATCACTACACATACACCGGCACTCCCGCACGCACCATCACTACACATTCACCGGCACTCCCGCACGCACCATCACCGCACATACACCGGCACCCCCCCACGCACCATCACCGCAAATACACCGGCACTCCTGCACGCACCATCACTGCACATACACCGGCACTCCCACACCCACCATCCCCGCACATACACCGGCACTCCCGCACGCACCATCACTACACATACACCGGCACTCCCGCACGCACCGTCACTACACGTACACCGGCCCTCCCGCACGCACCATCACTGCAAATACTCCGGCACTCCCGCACGCACCATCACTGTACATACACCGGCACTCCCGCACGCACCATGACCGCACATACACCGGCACTCCTGCACGCACCATCACTACACATACACCGGCACTCCCTCACGCACCATCATTGCAAATACACCGGCACTCCCGGGGGAGTTAAAGGGGTTAACCAGAAGCACAATGTTATTAAAGATAATTTGTCTAATAGAGTAGATCTTACAGTATATGTAATGTGCAACTTTTACCTATTGTAGATTAAGGTGTCAGATCTGCTTTAGAATAGAATTTTGTTGCTTTAAAATATTCTAATTTAAAATAAATACTACCAAGTTTGCATTAAGAATATTTTATATTTTTTCTGTTTATAATTATTGTTTATAAAACAATGTGATCGGCAGTGCTGAATGGGTGTGGATGGGGAGTGGTTATGGGCGTGACTAGTTGTGAAATGGGTATGGTTAGGGGCGTGGCCTAAAATCGCCGTGGCGCACACATAGCGTGACACACAGTTTGGCCCTCTTTCCTTTCTTGGAAAGTTTGGAGGTATGTGTCTGTCCTCAGAAATAAAAATGGACCCCAAAATGTGTTGTGTAATTTCTGCCAATACCCTTGTGAAAATGAGAAAATTGGAACTAAAGCAAAATTTGTATGTCAATGTGTGTTTTTATTTTCATGGCTCAATGTTATAAAACTTTGTGAAGCATCTGGGGATTTATGGTGCGCACCACGTATCTAGATGAATTCCTTGAGGGGTTTAGTTTCCAAAATGGGGTCACTTGTGGGAGTCTTCACTGTTTGCACATCAGGGGCTCTACAAATGCAGCATGCTCTCTGGAATAGATAGCAAATTCCGCTCCGTCCCTTCCAGACCCCACCTTGCGCTCGCACATCGTTTTTCCACTAAATATGCAGTATCAACATACTCAGGAGAAATAGGACAGAATTCTATGCTCCATATTATTTCTCCTGTAACCCTTGTGAAATGGAACAATTTTTTGCTAAATAAACACATTTTTGTGTGAAAAATTAAAATGTTAATTTAATGTTCAAAATTGCTTTAATTAGTGTGAAGCATCTAAAGGGTAAATAAGCTTCTTGGATTTGGTTTTGACTACTTTGAGGGGTGCAGTTTTTTAAAGCTGTCACGTTTAAGTATTTTCTGTCACATTGGCCCCTTAAAGTCACTCCAAATGTGAAGTGGTCCCTAAACAAAAAATTAGTTTGAGAAACTTTTAACCCATCTAGATTACTGAGAAGCAAATTGTTCCAAAACTGCTGCTGTTGTAAAGCAGATGTAAATGATGCTTATGACCTCACTGAGGAGAAGATGGAGAAATCTGACCGCCCTCGGATGGCAATGTGTCCCTCGCACCATAGACCTGAATGAGTCTTATCCGATTGAATGGCAAATTGTAGCCGGCACCAAGAGGTTCTGTCAGTAAAACAACAAATTGGGCCTCAGCACTGGCCCTCTGAAAAACGTTGGGCCGAGTGCTATTCAATAAAAAATCCGCTAGCACTCGTCCAGCTAATCCGGTGGCGTGAGCCCTTCCATCCAATATTGCAGTGTCTCAGCAACTTCAGGTTGGGCGACGTAAAACAGGAACAGAAATGTAAATGAGGCCGAATGTAAAGATTGTATCTCATCAATATCTATGTCCACTTTAATTTTTAGGTATGAAGAAGAAAATAAAAGCCGGAAAAGATGGCGAGAGCAGACAGGAGGTAAGAAATCAATAAATAGCAACCAATGTATTTGTGTAAAAGGGGTTGTCTGTATAGATAGTCTGGCCGTATGTGAGTGATGATGTGACTGTGCATGTTGTCACCATTTCCAGGTTCCTCAAGTCGTTCCTTGCTGACTAGTCTCATCTGCCTTATCTCAATTCTCTTGTGATTGGTAGCCGGGGGTGAGGGACATAGTCCAGCACCCGCCTGACACGCTACAGAAAAGGGGTTTGCAGTGTGTGTTTGGGTTGGTGCTGTGGTGCGATACCTGAGTAACCGGGTACTTCTGGGCTGTCAGTCCGCTGCTGCTGCTGCTCCAAGGAACATGCTGCAGATTCACTCCCATAAGAATAAAGTCCACACTTGGGCCAGCTATAAAACACTTTGTCTTTACTGTCACCAGTGTCTTGGAAACACCAATCTTCCCCATAGGAGAGGCACCCATATTTCACAGGCATTGTTTCACAGTTCAACATGGCTCTCCCCATCACGGCTGTTCTCAGGGTCTCACCGGCATGAGAGTTTCTTCTCTACACTTCACTGTTCTCTGAAAGGCTATCTTCTACCGGGTTGCATCCGAGGATCCCAATCCTGCAGTGACGGTGACTGTCTGAAGACTAAGAGGTACTTTGCACGTTGCGACAACGCTACTGCGATATCGGTGGGGTCAAAACAAAAGTGACGCACATCCGGTAGCGACGTCGCAACGTGTAAATACTAGGAGCGGAGATGAACGAGCGTGAAACAGTCAAAAATCGCTGATCTGTGTCACGTCGTTCATTTCCATAATGTCGGTGCGTCCGCAGGTAAGATGTTGTTTGTCATTCCTGCAGCGCCACACATCGCTGTGTGTGAAGCTGCAGGACCAACAAACATCTCCTTCCCTGCATCTGCCGTCCACTGGCTATGTGGAAGGAAGGAGGTGGGCGGGATGTTTACATCCTGCTCATCTCTGCCCCTCCGCTTTGATTGGCCGGCCGCTTTGTGACGTCGCTGTGGCCGCCTAAAGCACCTCCCCCTTAAAGGAGGGTTTCCTCGGCAGTCACAGCGACGTCGCCGACCAGGTATGTGAGTGTAAAGCTGCCGTAGCGATAATGTTCGTTACGGCAGCTCGCACTACATATCACAGGTGCGACGGGGGCGGGTACTATCGCGCTCGGCATCGCTATCATTAGCTAGCGATGTCGCAGCGTGCAAAGTACCCCTAAGGTCCTTACAATAACCGCACTATTCACTTTATCCTTCTTGGCGCTATTCTAGTTCACTCTCTACTTCCAGGCTACCTCTCTGTAACATAATGCTTCAGTTCACCAGCTTCTGATTTCCTCCTGCCCAATGCTTCTGCCTGTTTCTCTACCGCTGCACCACTCAGCTGCTTCTTCACACCATCTCTGGCACTATCTGACTAAGGCTATGTCCGCATGTTGCATTATTTTCTTATGTATTGGTTGCGTTTTAAACTGCATTGTGTTATTTGACAAACTGCATGCGTTTTGCTTCCCCAGCAAAGGCTATGAGAAATCAGAATTTCCATCTGCACGTTGCATTCTTTTTGTCAGCGTTTATTTTGACATATATTTCTCAAAATCTTTGACCAAAAAAAGCAGCATGTTCATTCTTTTTGCGTTTTGGTCATGTTTTGTCACCCATTGAAATGAATAAGGTATGTCCAAAATGCAACCAAAATGTTAGCTGTGCGTTTCCACTGCTTTTTGGTTGCATTTTGTATGCATTTTTCTTCGGCGCTCTATTGGGAGACCCAGACGATTGGGTGTATAGCTACTGCCTCCGGAGGCCACACAAAGCATTACACTAAAAAGTGTAAGGCCCCTCCCCTTCTGGCTATACACCCCCCGTGGGATCACGGGCTGCTCAGTTTTCAAGCTTTGTGCGAAGGAGGCACACATCCATGCATAAGCTCCACTGTTTAGTCAGCAGTAGCTGCTGACTATATCGGATGGAAGAAAAGAGGGCCCATACTAGGGCCCCCAGCATGCTCCCTTCTCACCCCACTTGCGGTTTGTAAGGTTGAGGTACCTATTGCTGGTACGGAGGCTGGAGCCCACATGCTGTTTTCCTTCCCCATCCCCCTGAGGGGCTCTGAGGGAGTGGGATCTTTCCGGCCACCAAGCCCTGAGGCCGGGCTCCATCCACAGACCCATAGAACCTGCTGGATGTGGAGCGGGAGTGCCGTTCAGGGACAAGGCCCTGCAACTTTCAGGTACTCTGTGTCCCCGTATGGCAGGCCACGCACACTCCAGGCTTGCTGGGTGTGCTAGTGCGCCGGGGACTGTAGCGCTGTGCGCTGGGCTTATAGTCCCTGCAGATTACTGGGGGACTTTACGTGTGGGGACCGCTGCGCCGACCGCCCCTGGAGCGGCGGCGCAGCTGCGACTTGTAGTGCGCCGGGGACGCGCCGACCGCGCTTTTACGGCGGCGGCGCTTCTAACTTTAGTCCCCGGCTTTTGCGGCCTAGCGCCGCTTCGTTCCCGCCCCCACCCTGTCACTCAGGGAAAGGGAGAGACGCTGTTCTATAGTAGCGCCGAGGGCTGGAGCCTTATTTGCATTCTCCAGCCCCCTTCACTAGACACAGTGGGCGCCGGGTTCCCGCTCTTGTCTCGGGCACGCCCTCGGCCCGCCCCTCTCCTCTGGACGCCGGCAGCCATTCCGGCACGCAGAGCGGGAAAACGGAGACAAGCGCTGAGCTACCAGCACAGGATTCCGGCGCCACACACCCGCTTTTGTGCGGGCGGTAAGCGGCAACTAAAGTGCTGACCCACTAATGCCGAAGTGTCCTGTTGTACTTTTGTACGGTCGCTATTCAGGATGCAGACCTAGAAACAGCAGCAAAAGATCAGGGGTGCTAAAGCATATATATATATATATATGCTGCTTGTCTTGCATGTGCTGCAGTGTCATGTGTCCTTTATGCTTGTATGCTTTACATTGCACTGTAAGGGCTATTCTTGGCTGTCTACCCGCCTAGATGGCTATACTGCGGCAGCAAACAGCAATGGTGCTAAGGCACAAGCTTTCAATGCTGCTTGGATTGCATGTACTGCAGAGTTTGTTTTCATGCTTGTACATTCACTGCATGTCGCTATTCTTGGCTAATGCTCCTTGATGACTAGACAACAGCAGCAGAAAAGCAAGGGTGCTAAGGCACAAGCTTTCAATGCTGCTTGGATTGCATGCGCTGCAGTGGTTATTTTCATGCTTGTATGCTATACATTCACTGTATGTCGCTTTTCTTGGCTAATGCTCCTGAATAACTAGACAACGGCAGCAGAAAAGCAAAGGTGCCAAGGCACAGGCTTTCTATGCTCCTTGTACTGCATGTGCTGAAGTGTTTATTGTACTTCATGCTTGTATGCCATACATTGCACTGTACGGTCGCTATTCTTGGCTAATGCTCCTAGATGGCTAGACAGCAACAGCAAAAAAAAAAAAAAAAAAAAAAAAAAGCATGGGTGCCAAGGCACAGGCTTTCTATGCTGCTTGTGCTGCATGCGATACTGTTCCAGGACCCCCAGTGTGTGCAATTACTCAACGGGGTCTCTGCTACAGGTGGCCAAAAGAACCACCTGTGATCCCTGTCCAGGGACAGGGACGGAGTTGCAGTTTCCGCTGATATATTGTCTGTGACTATGACTAACATCTTACAGACTTTGCAGTCCAGACAGACCTTGGGCAATGTTGATTCAATGCCCCTGGCCACCCTGATTTCGAAACAAATCATGGCTCCAGGAGGGTCCCATGCATCCCAGGGTGCAGGCTCTGACACGGACGACAGTCCCAGACGGCCTAAGCAAGCTCCCTAAGAACGGCCCTCGACTTCATCACAGTACTCTCTGTATGATGATGCAGACGTAGCTGTTCAGGACTCTGATCCTGAGACCGCTCTCAATCCGGATACACCGGATGGTGACGCTATAGTGAATAATCTTATAGCGTCCATCAATGGAAGGTTGGGTATTTCTCCCTCAACTCCTCCAGTGGAGGGGTCAGCTTCACAGCAGAAGAAATCCCTATTTCGGTATCTCAAGCGTATATTGAGTACTTTTCTGGTCACTCTGACTCCAGAGAAGCAGTCCAGGAACATCACGCTTATCCCGATAAGCGTTTCTCCAACCGTATTGAGGATACGCGTTGTCTCTTCCCCCCTGACGTGCTCAAGCGCTCCAAGGGTGGATCCCCCAATCTCCAGGCTTGCGGCTAGATCTATAGTTGCAGTGGAAGATGGGACTTCACTTAAAGATGCCATTGACAGACAGATAGCCCTCTGGTTGCAATCTGTCTATGAAGCTATCGGCGGGTCGGTTGCCCCGGCATTCGCAGCCATAGAGGCACTCCAAGCTATTTCAGCTAGTATTGCGCAGAGGGACGCGGTCACATGTACATCTTGGCCGCAGTAGCGTCCTTCACCTCGCAATGTCGGCATTGCGACTCAAGCTGTTTATGCTGTCCTGGACTCTACGAGCCGTACGTCAGTGGCGTCCGCCAACTCCGTGTTGTTACGCTCCTAGTGTTAAGGGATTGGAGCAGATGCTGCTTCCACAAAAGTGCTTAACCAGATTGCCTTTATCTGGTGACAGACTGTTTCGTGAGCGGTTGGATTAAATCATTCAACTGTCCAAGGGTACGGATTCTTCCTTACCCCAGCTATCAAACAAGACCCATCAGGAGAAGGGACAGTCGAGGTTTCGGTCCTTCCCAGGCTCGGGCACGTCCCAATTGCCCTCGTCCAACAGGACTCAAAAGGCTCAGAGGGGCGCAGGTTCCTGGCGGGCTCAATCACGCCCGGAGAAGGCAGCCGGAGGAACCGCTACCAAGGCGGTTTCCTCATGACTTTCAGCCCTCTCTCTCCGCGTCCGCGGTCGGTGGCAGACTCCCCCGCTTTAGCGACATTTAACTGCCACAGGTCAATGGCCGGTGGGTGAGAGACAGTTTGTCGCAAAAACTTCCTCACCGGCCGAGCCGAGGCTCTTCTGCAGGCAGTAGGAGTCGTAATCCCGGTTCCTCCTCAGGAACAAGAGACACTTTTTACTCCGATCTGGTCGGGGTGACAAAATAGGACGACTCCTTCCGTTCCGTTCTGGACCTTAAACTGCTCAACAAGCACGTGAAAACCAGGCGGTTCCGGATGGAATCCCTCCGCTCCGTCATTGCCTCAATGTCTCAAGGAGATTTCCTAGCATCAATAGACATCAGGATGCTTATCTCCACGTGCCGATTGCTCCAGAGCACCGGCGTTTGCTACGATTCGTTATTGAAGACGAGCATCTTCGGTTCGTAGCCCTACCCTTCGGTCTGGCGACAGCCCCACGGGTTTTCACCAAGTTCATGGCAGCAGTGGGACCACTCCCGCACTCTCAGGGTCACCCTGTGATCCCTTACTTAGACCATCTACTTGTCAAGGCACTCTTTTAGGAGGCATGCCAACACAGCCTGAACATGGCGCTGGAGACTTCCCAGAGTTTCGGGTGGGTCCTCAACTTTTCAAAGTTAAACCCAATCGCTGGCATATCTTAGCTTGGGGTTTCACACTCTCTCAGCGATGGTGAAGCTTCCACTGGACAAACAGCGGTCACTACAGACGGGGGTGCAGTCTCTCCTTCAAGGAGACACCTCATCCAGAGGCAGTCCCTTTCACGCAGTTTCATCTGCGTCCACTTCAATAGAACATTCTTCGCTAATGGGAGGGGAAGTCGATGTCCCTACACAGGAACGTCCCCCTTTCTCAGACGATCAAGGACTCTCTTCAGAGGAGTCCACTCTTCAGATCAATTGTCTGGAGCTCTGGGCAGTGTATATTGCCCTGCAAGACTTCCTGCAGTGGCTGGAAGGCAAACAGATCCGAATTCAGTCGGACAATCCACAGCGGTGGCATACATCAACCACCAAGGCGGACTACGCAGTCGGCGAGCCTCCCAGGAAGTCCGCCGGATTCTGCTAGGGGTGGAAGACAGAGCATACACCATATCCGCAGTTCACATCCCGGGCGTAGAAAACTGGGAAGCAGACTTCCTCAGTCACCAGGGCGTGGACGCAGGAGAATGGTCTCTGCACCCGGACGGGTTTCACGAATCGGCACAACAGCAAGGTCCCGGTTTTCATGACGATCAAAGAGCTCTGGCGACAGGCATCTCACGGTCGGTCAACCGTGGGCACTACCAGACCGGCCAGACTTACTGTCCCAAGGGCCGTTTTTCCATCTGAATTCTACGGCCCTGAACCTACTGTGTGGCCATTGCGTCCTAGATCCTAGTGTCCTCAGGATTATCCCAAGGGGTCGTTGCCACCATGAGACAGGCTATGAAGCCCACGTCTGCTAAGATCTACCACGGAAGTGGAAGATTTTCTTTTACTGGTGCTCTGTACAAGGAGTGTCCCCCTGGCCATTGGCATTGCCTACTTTTCTTTCCTTCCTGCAATCTGGGTTGGAAAAGGGCTTGTCGCTCGGCTCCCTTAAAGGGCAAGTCTCTGCGCTATTGGTGTTTTTTTCAGAAGCGTCTAGCACGACGTCCGCAGGTACGCACGTTCCTGCAGGGGGTTTGTCATATCGTCCCCCCGTACGAGCGGCCGTTAGATCCATGGGATCTGAACAGGGTACTAGTTGCTCTCCAGAAGCCGCCTTTCGAGTCTCTGACGGATGTTTCACTCTCTCGACTATCACGGAAAGTGGCCTTTCTGGTAGCGATCACGTCTCTTCGGAGAGTGTCTGAGCTAGCAGCGCTGTCATCCAAGGCTCCCTTCCTGGTGGTCCACCAGGACAAGGTAGTGCTGCGCCCCATTCAGGAGTTTCTCCCTAAGGTAGTATCCTCGTTTCATATTAATCAGGATATCTCCTTACCTTCCTTTTGTCCTCATCCGGTTCACCGGTATGAAAAGGATTTACATTTGTTAGATCTGGTGAGAGCACTCAGAATCTACATTTCCCGCACGGCGCCCCTGCGCCGCTCTGATGCACTCTTTGTCCTTGTCGCTGGCCAGCGCAAGGGGTCGCAGGCTTCTAAAGCCACCCTGGCTCGATGGATCAAAGAACCAATTCTGGAAGCCTACCGTTCTGCGGGGCTTCCGGTTCCTTCAGGGCTGAAGGCCCATTCAACCAGAGCCGTGGGTGCGTCCTGGGCATTACGACACCAGGCTTCGGCTCAACAAGTGTGCCAGGCAGCTACCTGGTCGAGTTTGCACACTTTCACCAAACATTATCAGGTGCATACCTATGCTTCGGCGGACGCCAGCCTAGGTAGAAGAGTCCTGCAGGCGGCAGTGGCCTCCTCGTAGAGGAGGGCTGTCTTGCAGCTCTAACTTGAGGTATTTTGTTACCCACCCAGGGACTGCTTTTGGACGTCCCAATCGTCTGGGTCTCCCAATAGAGCGCCGAAGAAGAAGGGAATTTTGTTACTTACCGTAAATTCCTTTTCTTCTAGCTCTTATTGGGAGACCCAGCACCCGCCCTGTTGTCCTTCGGGATTTTTGATTTGTTTGCGGGTACACATGTTGTTCATGTTGAACGGTTTTCAGTTCTCCGATGTTACTCGGAGTGAATTTGTTTAAACCAGTTATTGGCTTTCCTCCTTCTTGCTTTAGCACTAAAACTGAGCAGCCCGTGATCCCACGGGGGGTGTATAGCCAGAAGGGGAGGGGCCTTACACTTTTTAGTGTAATGCTTTGTGTGGCCTCCGGAGGCAGTAGCTATACACCCAATCGTCTGGGTCTCCCAATAAGAGCTAGAAGAAAAGGAATTTACGGTAAGTAACAAAATTCCCTTCTTTGTCAACAAAAACGCAGGTCACCAACTTTTCTCCATTCTCTCTCTGTCTCTCTTTGTCTCTCTCCGCTTCATACTCACCATTTACTGGCGTAGGTGTCACGCTACTCCTGCAGCGCCTTTCCTCTGCTTCTGAAAGTGCCGACCGCTCATTAGGCTCATTTCATATTGACTGCTTCCCCGCCCACCGACGCCTATGATGGGGCGCGTCTGACTGCAACCAAATGCTGAGTGTCAGCTGTCTGACTACAACCAATCACAGATGCCGGTGGGCGGGTCTATATCATATAGTAAAATAAATAAATAATTAAAAAACAAACAAACAATAAATGGCGTGTGGTCCCTCTCCATTTTGAAACCCAACCAAGATAAAACCTCACAGATGAGGGATGGTATTCTCAGGCTGGGAGACCCACGTTATTGGGAGCCCCCTAGCCTAAAAATATCAGCCAACCGGAATTGCCGCATCCGTTAGATGTGACAGTCCCAGCACTTTACCCAGCTCATCCTGATTGCCCTGGTGCGGTGGCAATCCGGGTAATAAGGAGTTAATGGAAGCCCATGGAAGCCTCTAAGTCCTAGATTAGTCATGGCAGGCGTCTATGAGACTCCCCCTCATCACTAATTTGTAAGTGAAAGTAAATAAACACTAACACAGAAAAATCCTTTATTTCAAATAAAAGACAAAAAAGCTGTTGCACAGCTTCTAGCTTCCCAGTTGCAGAACAAAGTTCACAGAGCAGATTACATGGGATAACAAGCTCTTACTTCTGAGAGAACATGAGGTAATGATTTGCACAGTCATACAGCATTGCATCAGGAAGTGAAAAATGAAACCAGGAAGAAAAGAAAAGACTTTTTACAATACAGTGAGTAAGGAAACTTTACACAACATCGCCATCTACCGTTAGATCAGCATAAAGTCCTCCGTCACACATATACAAAGAAGTCCTCATCTGTTGCATATACCAACAAAAGCACTCTCTTTCATCACTTTATTAACCTTCCAACCTTCCCACCAGGTCGGACATAATCCACACAAGGTCCCACGACGCTTCCAGCACTGCTAAATCTGACCCTCACAGCGAGCGCCATAGAACAAAACTGCCCGCTGTGAGGTTCAGGCCGCAACTGAAGTGAGTAGCGCTATCAGCAGTGACGTCACTCAGGTTAGCTGCTGCCACAGCTGGAGTCCTCCATCTGTGACAGCATATCACCCGAGTGACTGAAGTGAGCTACGCAATCAGCGGTGCTGTCACTCAGGTGATTTCCGGTCACAGCAGGAGTCCTCCACCCGTGACGGCAAATCACCCGAGTGACTGAAGTGAGCAGCACGATCAGCGGTGCCGTCACTCAGGTGATTTGCGGTCATAGCTGTAGTCCTTCAGCCAGAATTGGTGCAATGTTAGGCTGGAAAGGGCCAAATAACGATGGCCCTTCCCACCCTAATAATATCAGCCCCAGATTGGCTGCTGTACCTTGGCTGGTTTTAGAAAAATGGGGGTGACCGCATGTCATTTTTTAAAAAGAAAAAAAAAATCACTAAAAAAAGTGTGGGATCTCCTCTATTTTTCAGAACCAGCCAAGGTACAGCACACAGCTGAGGGTTGCAGCCCGCAGCTTCTGCTGTTCCTGTGCTAGATAAGAAAAATAGGGGGGCCCCAATTCAATTTTTTTTACCCCAAAAAATAAAAAAAACAGCTGGAAAAGCTAGCTGTCACTCTTTCGAGCTATTCTGTTATTTCTTTCTATCTATTCTATATATTCTTTCTTATTGTCTATTCTATATATTCTTTCTATCTAACTATTATTTTTATTTTTTTCTATCTCTTCTATCTATCAATTATCCTAATCTATCATATTTTATTTCTCCTTTAAAAAACTCACCCTGTCAAAAACGCATCCAAAATGCTTGCGTTTTGGATGCATTTTTTTTTGTCAAGCGCAGTGTTTGCAATTGTCAAAGTCTGCCAGAGGGTGCAATTTTTTTTGTCAAATCAAGAACGCAAGTTGCACACATACCCTTACTAACTCGGGAACTCCCAACCCCTATGCTATGAGGCCTGCTACACCAAAACTCCTAGTCCTGCATCTCTTGTGCAAGACTCCCTCCTAGCAAATAGGGAGCCCAATGCCACCTTGTCACAGCGACAGAATTGTGGCACAACTCACATAAAACTTACTCAATATACATTGGCAATGCAGCGCACGATGTCTTCAGGGGAGTACTGACCATGGGTAACCCTCTTATATCCCTCCCCTCTTTAACCTTGGTCATTCCCGACCAACTGGGCATCTGAAAAACATAAAAGCATGCACACATTCTACACTTAAAACAGTATCAAAACATTTCTTGATTTAAACATGAGGACTGTGGCCAACAACAGTACCCCACTCAGTCCAAGGAAGCAGTCTCTTTGTTTGGGACTTTGATTACCCACAAAATTGTTTTGTCATTATCTCCCACCAACTGCAAAGTGGGGGGCATATTTCTTTAAGAAAAATTCATCCACAAAGTTCTGGGGGCACAAACTGAAAAACACTGTCCTGTTTCCTGACCTGGCCAGCACATCGGGTCATCCGTTTCACTTTTCCCTCCTCCATGCTGCACAGGATAGGGCTCAGTCTCTCAGGGGCCATGGACTTTTCCCCCCATGGACTTTGTCCTGAAACAGGACAGGACTAAGTCCAGGGGGCAACGTCCATAAACAGGACATGATTAGTCCACAGGGGCAAAATGGGCCAAGTCCATGAGAGCTGCAAGGGACTCCTGGGCCGAAGTCACAGTCTTCCTCCTGCCCCAAGGGCTGGCAGAGTTCCCAAATCCAGCAGGGGGGCGCAACATGTGCCGAGCTTGGATTGGGGGGAAACAAAAAAACACACAGTTCAGACCACGAGGGGTATTACAACATCCCTCCACAATAATCAAAAGCAAAAACCTGGCCTTGTCCGGCCGCGAGGGTTATCATATTATCCCTTGGCTCACACAGGGCAACATCTCAGCCCAACAGAGGCTCATGGCCTTTAAAGGGGTTATCCGGCTTAATTTGCTTTTTTTTTATTATTTCCCTATGGGGCTACATTGGGGCAGGTAAGTAGATAGAGACCACTTACCTGCCCTGCTGTCAGCCCCTCTCCCCCGGCTCAGAGCGGTCATGTGACCGCTCCTGCCGCGATTTTGCTGCTTCCGGTCATTTCATGTCTACATGGGCAGGGCCATGTTGACATGCAAATGTGGAAACAGCATGTCGCCTCCCTGCTGGGCTGTACAGTGCGATGAGCCCCGCCCCCCTTCCCTGCACCCTCCCACACATTCCCCCGCACCTCCCCCTGCACTGCTGTGGGGGTCCGTGACCTGGCGGCGGGGCCTGGCGGCAGCTGCCATGGTGTCAGCTCCAGCACCGGCCCCCCTGCTCAGGATCACACATTCAAATATACCGGCATCACAGATCACAGATGCCGGTACATTTGAAAGTGCTGATGAGAAGCAGCGCAGCGCTGCTTCTCATCTTGCACGCTGTCTGAACTCTCTTCAGCACAGCGGTGAAGTCACCACTGTGCTGATATGTCTAGAGCACAGACAGCGCGCGAACGTGCAGGAGCGGCGGGGACCGATGACGGGTGAGTATGTACTCCCTATGGGGTGGTGTGTGTGTGTGTGTGTATGCGGTGCACAGCCCGATGTGTGTGTGTGTGTATGTATGTTTGTGTATGCGGTGCACAGCCCGATGTGTGTGTATGCGGTGCAGAGCCTGATGTGGTGTGGGGTGCAGAGCCCGATGTGGTGTGGGGTGCAGAGCCCGATGTGGGGCTGTTATTTGCAATGCTGTAGTGTAGTGCGCTGCCCTGTAGTGCCCTGCCCTGTAGTGCCCTGCCGTGCAGTGCGCTGCCGTGCAGTGCGCTGCCGTGTAGTGTGCTGCCCTGTAGTGCGCAGCCCTGTAGTGTCCTGTAGTGTCCTGCCCTGTAGTGCTCTGTAGTGTCCTGCCCTGTAGTGTCCTGTAGTGTCCTGCCCTGTAGTGTCCTGTAGTGATCTGCCGTGTAGTGTGCTGCCCTGTAGTGTCCTGTCCTGTAGTGTCCTGTAGTGCGCTGCCCTGCAGTGTCCTGCCCTGTAATGTGCTGCCCTGTAGTGTCCTGTCCTGTAGTGTCCTGTACTGTGCTGCCCTGTAGTGTCCTGTAATGTGCTGCCCTGTAGTGTCCTGTCCTGTAGTGTCCTGTAATGTGCTGCCCTGTAGTGTCCTGCCCTGTAGTGCCCTGTAGTGTGCTGCCCTGTAGTGTCCTGTAATGTGCTGCCCTGTAGTGTCCTGTCCTGTAGTGTCCTGTAATGTGCTGCCCTGTAGTGATCTGTCCTGTAGTGTCCTGTAATGTGCTGCCCTGTAGTGTCCTGTAATGTGCTGCCCTGTAGTGTCCTGTCCTGTAATGTGCTGCTCTGTAGTGCCCTGTAGTGTGCTGCCCTGTAGTGTCCTGTAATGTGCTGCCCTGTAGTGTCCTGTCCTGTAGTGTCCTGGAATGTGCTGCCCTGTAGTGATCTGCCCTGTAGTGTCCTGCCCTGTAGTGCCCTGTAGTGTGCTGCCCTGTAGTGTCCTGTAGTGTCCTGCCCTGTAGTGTCCTGTCCTGTAATGTGCTGCCCTTTTGTCTCCTGCCCTGTAGTGCCCTGTAGTGTCCTGTCCTGTAGTGTTCTGTAATGTCCTGCCCTGTAGTGTCCTGTCTTGTAGTGTCCTGTAATGTGCTGCCCTGTAGTGTCCTGTAATGTGCTGCACTGCAGTGTCCTGCCCTGTAGTGTCCTGCCGTGTAGTGATGAGAGGTCAGTGCTGGGGCAGAATATACTGACAGGGAATGTGTGTGCAGGGGGCGGACAGAGGGTGCGGCTGGACACTGGGGTGGGGCTGGACACTGAGGCCGGGCGGTGCCAGCTGTGACTGGGAGGTTTTGCACAGGAGGTGGTCAGTTTGCTGGAGCTGAATGTAAACAAGAAGCTGCACAGAATAAAGAGATAATTCAAGAGGAACAAAAGTTAGAAAACAAAAAATAACAATGTAGGGGTGATTAATATGACAATACAGCACAGATTAGCTTAAACTCAAACATTTTTGTTATGTCGGACAACCCCTTTAACTTTTTCTCACAGGAGGGCAGTCGGGAACTGGCCTCCCCGTCCACAAACTGGCAATTTTTCAATTGTCCTCAGCCACTTCCAGCCTTCTTCTTTTCTGAGGTCAACCTCTTTTTACATGCATCAATTGTATTTGGGGACATCGGGCGTCGCCATATCCATGGGTTTCTCATCCGGTCGGCTCCATCCGGGTGCTCCTGCTTCCCCCGGGGTCCTCTCCAAGTACATTTGGTAGACTTTGTCTCCGGTGATGATCACCGAGGGGGCTGCTGCAGCCGCTGCAAGGGATGGCGGATGTTCTGCCTGTTTCCGCGCCGGTCATTGGGTTGTCTGGTGCTCCCTCTGTTCTCTCAGGCCCGCCGGAGCCGCTGATCTAGTTGGCTCAGCAGCTACTGCTCTCTGTCGTTTCTCCATGCGCTCCGCCTCGGCCTCCGCAGGCTGTGTCACCCCGACCATGCACCATCCCTTTCGGCATTGCAGCTTTATAAAGGTGACCCTCTCTCCCACATAGAGGGTCCGCAGCCAGGAAAGGAGAGACGGCCTGGTCACCATGGCCCGGTTGACGTAGACCTGGTGACAGGTATACTCCTCCTCGATAAAGCCGTAGCCTTTGGTCCTAGTTGAAAGTGACTTCCCAGCCTGAGGAGCATTGGCAATCGAATTTGTGCCTTTTAGGACCGTCCTTCCAGTCCCGAGCCAATGCATCCGCCTGCATTCTCTCCCTCACAACTGCCTCCTAATCCTGCAGGGTCCAAGCTGTCACCCAGTCACTTGGGGGCAGGGCTGCTGCTGGCACCTGCTCGCGTCAGGGCTCACTGCCAGGTACGTGGCTTATGGGTCTCAGCAGCATGTCTCTCCCCCTGCAGTATTTGGGAGCGGAGGCCTCCAACGGTGCGGCACCAGGTCGGAACCAGGGCACAATCGGTCCTACCTCTTCAAGGCCTGACTCCTCCTCCGACTTCAGCTCCATTTCTTCCAGGGCTGGCATGTCTGGATCATCTGCTGGGGCCTCTGTCTTTTTCTCCGGGGCTCAACCGGCCGCAGGGGCTGCTTCCACATCTTCCGGTTCCGCCATCGTCAGCCTGGCCCAGCAGTGTATTTTTAGTTCAGTGCGGACAAGACCCAGGGCGGGGTGCGCAGTGGCACCCCAGCTGACATAGATGAGTGACTCCGCTCATGAATCTGCCGGAGTTTTGCTCACCAACTGCTCCTGGAGTCATCAGCTGGATAATCCCCGGCAGCTCTCGTGGGTCTCAGGAATTCTCCGTATCTTCCTCACACAACTTTCTTTCTCCTTGACATCTCACAAAATGGCGCCAGCTGACTTAGTGACACACGTTTTGTGTCCTGGGGCCCGCCTCTTCTGGTGCCAGTGGCCTGCTGCGTCACTTGTCCATCTCGCCAGCCGCGCCCATAGCCACGCCCCTCGCTGACACTGGAGGTCACTCACCAGTAGGCGTTTCTTCGGTGACCACACCCCTCTCACCTGGGTGCATTCTGCTCCAGGACGGACCTCATCTTCAGTGCCTCCGCTCTTTATGGCTGCCACTCCTCCGGACCGAGTATGTTTTCGCACCATTGAGCGCTGTCGCCTCCCACGATGGGCAGGGTCTCTCTCCCTCTGGTCACTCGTCACCATCTTGGGGTCCACGCTGTCGTCCGCCATCTTAATTTTCAGTCTCTTTATAACACAGTCCATTCGTGGTGCCTGTTGCAGCCGCTTCGCGTCAGGTGTTCCACAAACCGCACCAGGGATTTTTATTTATTATTATTATTATTTATTTATAGAGCACCATTGATTCCATGGTACTGTACATGAGAAGGGGTTACATACAGAACACATATACAAGTTACAGTAGACAGACTAGTACAAAGGGAAAAGGACCCTGCCCTTGCGGGCTTACATTCTATAGGATTTTGGGGAGGAGACAGTAGGTGGGGTGTAGGTTGGGCGGCGGCTCCGCACGTTGGTCAGGCGAATAGCTGTCACTGCTGGGTTCCTCGTCGTGGCAGGTGCTATGGCAGGCAGGATGATGAAGCGGGTCCCTGGTGGATGATGAGGCTTTTATTGGCCGTTGACACCTAAGCGCAGGGCAGTGGCGCTGGAAAGGTTGAGCCAACACAATCTCTGCTGGTTCAGGGTGTAGTTTACTCACAACTTCAGCTGCCAGCCTGGTCACACTGGTCACTGCCATGATGGGCTCAGGTTAATCCCAGATCCGGTCAGGGGTGATCACTGGCATTGTGAAAGGAGAAGGAGAGAGAGAGTGTCCTATTTCTAGGGTGTCCCCCTCAGCAGTTAGGTACCCCTGCTGAGCTCCTGCTCCAACGCTCAGAGCCCAGTAAAATCCAAGTTTTCCAGAGAGATCTTGCCATAACTATGGTCTGGACTCAACTGTGTGAGTGTGTTGCGCCTTCCTCTACCACCAGTGGAACCCACCCCCCAGGTGGCTGGCTTCAGTGATCGGGAAGTCCCATAACCGTTATGACCACCCCCTTACTTGAGATAGATACAACACCTCACTTGAGGTGCAGTACCCTGTGGCGACCTGAACCTCAGGGGTGCCACACTTCCACCACACTCTTCCCTGGAATAAAGTGTCAGCAGTGACTTCTGTGCCCCTGATTGTCTTACTAGTGCAGTGTTGCCCCCAACCCCACCGTGTGCAGTTTTCCTTATGCAATCATTTATCCCCATGCGCCTCCTTCCCCCGTGCGCTGTCTTCCTAGTGCATTGTCACACCCCTATGTGCTGTTGTCTGCCCGCCATTATGCGGCCTTCATTGTGCTTTTTCTTCCCAGTGCGAGGAGCTAAGCGTCCAGACTGGCAGACACCAGTGGCGTCACCTGTGGGGCGACGCTGATGTCCTGTATCGCTGGGTATAATGACACTTCTCATTGCTCAGGACACTGGGGGAGACGCTGCACTAGGAAAACACCCAGGGAGACAGCAGTGACAGCGCCGCACATGAAACAAGTGTCACTGGTAAATCATTGTTTCAGGGAGGGGCAGACGCTGTGGAAGTGACACTGACACTGCTCCCCCCAATGCTTTGAGTATCCCAGCATGCACTGCAGTATTCAGACAAAAAATTAGGTAAGAAAAAAAACAAAGAAGCAGTTAGGGTAGATGGGGAAACGGTAGAACATTTTTACAGCCTAGTATATTAGAAAACAGCTTATATTATGGCACTAAATGTTTCAAAATTCCATGTCTGCTGGTGCGGTTTCTCTTTAACCCCTTCAGCCCCCGGGCACTTTCCGTTTTTGCGTTTTTGTTTTTTGCTCCTTTTCTTCCAAGAGCCGTAACTTTTTTATTATTCCGTCAATCTTGCCATATGAGGGCTTGTTTTTTGCGGGACGAGTTGTACTTTTAAATGAAATCATAAGTTTTACCATATAGTGTACTGGAAAATGGCAAAAAAATTCCAAGTGCGGAAAAATTGCAAAAAAAGTGGGATCGTACAATAGTTTTTGGGATATTTTATTCACGGTGTTCACTATATGGTAAAACTGATGTCTGGGTGTGATGCCTCAGGTCGGTGCGAGTTTGTAGACACCAAACATGTATAGGTTTACTTGTATCTAAGGGGTTAAAAAAAATTCACAAGTTTGTCCAATAAAAGTGGCGCACGTTTTGCGCCATTTTCCGAAACACGTAGAGTTCTTATTTTTTGGGATCAATGGCTCAGTGATGGCTTATTTTTTGCGTCTCGAGCTGACGTTTATAATGGTACCATTTTTGCGCAGATGCTACGTTTTGATCGCCTGTTATTGCATTTTGCGCAAAACTTGCGGCGACCAAAAAACGTAATTTTGGCGTTTGGAATTTTTTTGCCACTACGCCGTTTACCAATCAGAATAATTGATTTTATATTTTGATAGATCGGGCATTTCTGAACGCGGCGATACCAAATATGTGTATATTTATTTATTTTTTAACCCTTTAATTTTTAATGGGGGGAAAGGGGGGTGATTTGAACTTTTAGGTTTTTTTTTTTTTTTTTATTTTTTAAAACTTTTTTTTTTACTTTTTTTATTTTATTTTACTAGTCCCCCTAGGGGGCTATAGCAATCAGCAATCCGATCGCTGATCGCTATCTGCTGATCACAGCAATACCGCTGTAATCAGCAGATTCACTCACTTTGGTTTTCCCTCTGCTCTCGGCCGAGGGAAAATGAAAGTGAAAGATCATAGCAGCAGGCGTCATCACATGACCCTGTGCTACGATGGCAACCACCGATAGTCACGTGATAACACACGTGACTTCCGGTGGGGGCGGCGGTAAGTAACAAACATGGCCGCGCGCATTTAAATCTTGCTGCCAGACTTTGGCAGCAAGATTTAAGGGGTTAATGGCCGCGGGTGGAAGCGATTCCACCCGCGGCTAGGAGGCACACATGTCAGCTGTTGAAAACAGCTGATATGTGTGCCGATCCACGCCGCCTGCCCGCGGCAGGGGGCGGGGCTTAACGGGACACGATCTATGACGGATAGATCCGTCCAAGGTCGTGAAGGGGTTAAAACAATAAACCGTGCTCTACTCACTCTCCCTGGGTCCAGCACGGACTCTGCCGTTATTGTTTGCAGCGTTAATGACACGTTGACAACCAGTCAGTGAGCTCAGCATCTTTTCTCACTGCAGACAACAGCAGCCAGCGGCAGAGATTCAGTGCTGGACCAGGGGAGGGTGAGTAAAAAGCTAGTGGTTGTAAAAACCTCTGCATCTGGGTAAGTGGGGGTGCTCTGAAAGTAGAAAACCTTATTAAAGTGGATTCCCAAGGAATTTATAATTATACCCTATCAACAAAATAGGAAACCACGTACTAATAGTGGAAAGTCCAAAGGTTAGTGGACAATGCTTTGGAAAACCCAGACAAAGCAATTAAGGCTGAGCATGCACACCCCTGCTCCACTCATTGTCTATGGCACTGGTGAAGATATCTGAGCTCTTTATTGGCGATTTCCAGCAGTCCCATAGGCAATGGGCATTTCCACTATACCTGGACCACTGACATCTTTACACAATAATTCTCTACTCACGACAGATTTAACAGGCAACGTATTTCTTCACATGTCCAGAGGTATGGTGTCCATAATGAGGGATCTAGTGTCCAATGTGGGTATGAGGCCCCTTCATTCTTTCTTTCCTGACTACCGCAGTCCCGCAGGAGCTTGGCTTGGTTCTGAGCAATTGAAGAGTTTTATTAACTCCCTTTCACCACAAACAAACTTTTATAGGCCCTTGATGCCCTTTGAGTCTCTGTGTCTGGGGGGAGAGCCTATGGAAAACACCATTGCCCTGCTGTACAAAATGTTCCAGATTGAGTTGTCTGGACAGGAAGATGATGTCCCTTTCTTCTTAAAATGGGAGGTGGATTTGGGGAGACCCCTCACGCGTGAAGAACGCTCAAAAATATTACCCTTTACCCACAAGTCGTCGCTGGATGTAGCGTCACAGGAGCGGGGCTACAAAATAGTTTCTAGGTGGTATCACTGCCCCTCCAGAATTCATTCCATGTTCCCATCTGTCTCTGAAGAATGCTGGAGATGCGCAAACGATAGAGGCTCATACATCCACATGTGGTGGTCTTGTCCTCTCCTACAATATTTTTGGATAGACGTGTTTGCCCTTCTGAATAAAGTGTCATCCACTAGGTTTGAGCCGACGCCGGTACTGGCTTATCTATCCTTAAGCAATATCTCGATCGCCAACTTCAAGAGAAGTCTGTTAAGGCATTTTTTGACGGGGGCAAGGAGATTAATCCCAAGGTACTGGAGGCAGAACAAAGTGCCCTGGCGGGCTGAACTGGTGGTCGAGATTAACCAGATCTATAGGATGGAGGAGCTGGTCGGCCAGGCGTCGGACTCGGGGGAGCGAGTGTTCAGGCTGTGGGCTGTGGGTGCCGTGGATTATGTACAGAGAGACACCAGACCTGGTAATATGGCTTCAAGCCTCAGTTGGGGGCATGAGACCTCTGTGATTGTCCATTCCATAAAACAAAAGTGCCTGGGGCTGCACACGACCCAGACGAGACATCATCTTGGTCCTTCTTTTCTTTTTCCTCTCCCCCCTACATTTCTTCTTTTCTCATCTTTCTTTCCTCCTTGTACATTTTATGTTATGTTTACATAGTTAGACCGGATTGCCATCTCAGAGACTTTGTGCATCTACTTTGCCTCCCCTTTCTAAACGAGGCTGCATACATTTTTGCATGGGGGGTGGATTATTGGTCACCCAGTGGGCATCATCTCCAAAACAAAGCTATTACATGGGTGATGATGGTCTGACCTGAAGTGTGTAATCAAAGGAATTATTATGCAAGTAGAAAAGTGTTGTATTACTTATTACCTCCAAGATTTGAGTTATTCTACTCTATATCATATGTTGCCTATCCTATAACTTGTAAACCTGTTCTTTATTTGAATAAAATCTGCTTTACACAAAAAATATACACATATTTGCTATTGCTGCGTTCAGAAATGCCCAATCTATCAAAATATAAAATCAATTAATCTGATCGGTAAAGAGCACAGGGAGAAAAAAAATTCCAAACACCAAAAGTATGTTTTTTGGTCTCCACAACATTTCATTAAAATGCAATTACAGGCGATCAAAACTTCGCATCTACCCAAAAATAGAATAATTAATAACGTTAGTTCAAGACACAAGAAATAAGTGGTTGTTGAGGACCAGATCCCGAAAAATGAGAATGCTACAAGTCATGAAAAATGGCGCAACCCTCCCCCCCCCACCACTCAGATAAAAGTAGAACTATACATGTTTGTTATCTACGAACTCGTGCTCACCTAGGGAATCATACTGTCAGGTCAATTATAACATAAAGTGAACACTGTAAGTTAAA
Organism: Anomaloglossus baeobatrachus; assembly: GCF_048569485.1. Lineage (NCBI taxonomy): Eukaryota > Metazoa > Chordata > Amphibia > Anura > Aromobatidae > Anomaloglossus > Anomaloglossus baeobatrachus. Next base: position 125,705 of record NW_027444840.1, on the reverse strand, counting down.
AAAAAAACACCGAAAAGCAATTGTGCAATTGCACTTTTTTTTTTTTTGCAATTTCACCGCACTTGGATTTTTTTTCAGTCTTCCAATACAACATGGGCAGAATGGTGTTACTCAAAAGTGCAATTCGTCCCGCAAAAAAAACCAAGCCCTCATATAGCTATATTGACAAAAAAATACAAAAAGTTATGGCTCTTGGAAGTAGAGGAGGAGAAAAAAAATGGAAAACCGGCGGGTGGTGAAGGGGTTAAAGAGAGCACAGAAAATCCAAAGCAAAATTGGGATAGGCGGACACCGCTAAAGACACGGCCTTACAATTTATATATAAGGGACTGGAGGGAGGTTTAGTTCTGATGGCCATTTTATGAGCTATGAGGCTGCACACAGAAAGGTGAGCAAGATGGCACTTATAAAAATTGTTCTTCATCAAACTCTGTTCTCCCAAATGAAATGTGTTGGAGGAGAGCAGCAGAACCAGCAACATAATTACTGGAAGTGGCCCAGGACAGAAGAGTGGCTTTATTATCGGAAGGGGGCAAGTATGGGGTGGAAGGGCATTATTATAAGTGGGGGCCCAGGACAGGAGGGGGGGAGGGTATTTTAAGAGGGTGCCCAGGAGAGGGCATTATTATATGAAGGGGCCCAAGATGGAGTGTGGGGGGGGCAATATTATAAGAGGGTGCCCAGGACGGGATTCGGGGAGGCATTATTATAAGAGTATCCATGAGAGTAGGGGGCACTATTATAGGGTGGGGGACATTATTATAAGAGGGTGTCCAGGAGAGGAAGGGGCCCAGGACGGAGTGGGGGGACATTATTATCAGTGGGTGCCCAGGAGAGGATGGGGCATTATTATAGAAAGGGGCCCAGTATGGGGTTGGGGGGGTATTATTATAAGAGGGTGCCCAGGAGAGGAAGGAGCCCAGGACGGAGTGGGAGGACATTATTATGAGGGTGCCCAGGAGAGGAGGGGGCATTATTGGAAGGGCCCAGGATGGGTGACAATTACTATATGGGGGAGAATGAGGAATGTTGATTGCTTTATGAGAAGTGGGGATTTTAATCCCTTCACCCCCGGGCGATTTTTCATTTTTGTTTTTTTCTCACCTTCTGAGAGCCATAACTTTATTTTTTTTCCCCATCAGTATTGCCATAGAAGGGCTTATTTTTTTGCGGAACAGTTTGTACTTTTGAATGACCTCATTTATTTTACCATGTAGTGTACTGGAAAACAGGAAAAAAAATCCCAAATGTGGAGAAATTGTGAAAAAAGGGAAATTCCACAATGGTGTGTGGTGTTTTTTTTTTCTCCTTCCACTTGTTAACTATATAGGAAATCTGATCTAGCAGTATTATTCCCTAGGTCAGTACACAGTTGTAGATACCAAACATGTATAATATTAGTTTTTATCTAAATGGTTAAAAAAATTCAGAAGTTTGTTCAAAAAAAGAATTGCGCTTTTGTTGCAATTTTCTGAGACCCGTAGCGTTCTTATTTTTCAGGATCTGGGACCCAGTGATAGTTTATTTTTTGCGCCTTGAGCTTATGTTTTTAATTTATTCCATTTTCAGGCACATGTAATGTTTTCATTGCCTGTAATTGTACCGCCCCGCGAGCTCGGCCGGCCGCCGAGCCGCTCGGATCCGTGCTCGTACGGTGGGTGGCTCGAGCTCCTCACGGACCAGGGGGTCACGTCGCTCTGCAAGGGGGTTGGCGCTACACGTGGGGACTTCGGTGGGGAGTTCCACGGCTGGGGCCGCGGTGGTTGGTAGGGGATTTAAGTTTGTGACGCCGCCCACGGGTTGTGGTGAATGGATGGACACCACCACTGCCATTGACTAGGCCTCCCGGGGACGGTGTTGCGCAGCTTGGTGTTGACCCCTCTGTGAGTAGGGGAGTGATGGTCCCGGGGGCCCGAGGGAAGGTGCTGAGGCGATGGAGATGGGCGCGTGCTGGGTGCTGGTGTGGTACGGCGCGGTGCGCGGCCCGAAGGCACTGGTGTACTCACTATGACACAGTACACTGGAGTCTCTGGTAAACCAAACGAGGTGATGAACAGTGCCTGCAGCCGGCTGCAGCTTCTCCCTTAACAGGTTGGTGGTTTCCACCTTTCTCCTGCACCTTTATAAAAACGGCAAGACCAGAAGCAGAGCTCGTAGTGTAGCAGCAGGAAGACATCTTACCTATCGCAGCATAGTGTATCCTCCGCTGCCACCAATGGTTTACATCCGGCCAGTATATATAGTCCCTCTCTCTACCCTGTCCCTGGGCTCCCTCCACATATTCACCTCCACTATGCTGCGATAGGTAAGATGTCTTCCTGCTGCTACACTACAAGCTCTGCTTCTGGTCTTGCCGTTTTTATAACACAATGTCCTTATGTTATTGCAGGCATTTCTCTGGTGCTCTCACCATTAGGTATGTTCTTCTTTTTCCCTTTTCCCAACATTAGTCACACATCCTCTTACTTAGGCTATTTCTCTATTCCAGTACAACAAGTCCTCACGCATTGTGTGGTTTACCTAACATACCACGTATGATTGGTTATCATACTACATATACTCAGGTCGCCACTTATTGGTATTTATCCCTTATAACAGACCTATCTATGTTTCAATTTCTCCACCACATCATCACAGATTATCACCTTTGTTATTCATAAAGCAGCATCTATCCATCTCTTCATCTACCTATGTGAGCCCTATCTACACTATATGACAGTATTCTACTGGTATGTATCCAATATTTATGCCCTGTTCTCTTTGCTATTATATCAGCTCTTTATTCCAATTACCTATTCCTCATGAACTATCACTTCTCCTCCTCCCTCTCCCCTTTTTTCACAGTAACATATATTCTTCCATTCCAAAGTGTTCTCCTTGACTACTCACATGTAAGTTATACCATGCTCTATCCTTATTGACATTTTTCCGCCCTTACCAGCTATAGTCCTCTGTATATTATATATCTCTTTCCTTTCTCAGACTTCACTTTAACTTTCTGGCCTCCAAGGTGCTACTAGGAACTTTTCCCTGAACTTCATAAATACGGGTATGTCTCTCAGATCCCTCCCCTTTCCCCTCTTGCTCATTTTTTCCCTTGAGCCTTCCTGTTCTCCCTTCCTTCTTTCTCTTCTTCCGTTTCTTCCCCCTCCTTTCCCCCCTTTTTTTCCTCTCTTCCTTTTCTTTCCCCATCTTTCCTCTCCCCTTCCTTTCTTAATTTACAATTCTCTTATTCTACTCACATCTTATACGGCTGTATATATCCTCACCACTTCTTAACATTCACATTGCGACACCTTCCCCTTCCTTTCACATCTCCCCAATAGGTAATATGTTGTTTTCTCATTTTTTGACACTTGATGCCTTGTCATGATGTAATTGTAAATCATTTCTTGTTTTTTCTTTTTTGTATCATGCATGTCCCAGTACTTATCTGTCCCTGATGAAGGCTCTTGTGCGAGCCGACACGTCGGGCAGTACCGTTTAATTGTGAAAATAAAAATCATCCAAGCATACCATACCTGGATTGTCCAATTTCTCTTGTACTGTGTGCCGGGGTCCTTCCTTACTTTAAACAATATGGGACAACCCATATGATGATGTCATATCTTTGGAAGCGTCTGATTTATTATTTCTGGTTTATTGGCAACATCTGAGTTAATTAGAGACACATCTGTGGATGTATTTTCATATACACCTGAAACACACTGCTTCTTTGTGTAGCATGATGGGAAAGTCAAAAGAAATCAACCAGGATCTCAGGAAGAGAATTATGGACTTGCAGAAGTCTGGTTCATCCTTGGGTGCAATTTCCACATACCTGAAGGTGCCTCGTTCATCTGCACATACAATTATACGCAAGTACAAACAAGATGGGAATGTCCAGCCATCATTCCGCTGAGGAAGGGAACAGGTTCTGTGTACCAAAGATGAACATGCTTTGGACAGACATGTGCATATCAACCCAAGAAGAAAAGCAAAAGACCTTGTGAACATGCTGGTAAGATTGTGTAATTATCCACAGTGAAACGAGTACCGTATTTTTCGGACTATAAAACACACTTTTTTCCCCCCAAATGTTGGTGGAAAGTGGGGGGTGCGTCTTATAGTCTAAATGTAGGGCTGCGGGGAATGAGGGTGCTGCTGTGGAACGGGTCATCGGGGGCACGAGCAGGCTGTAGCAGCCTGCCGTGACCACGTGGGCCCGCTCATTTAATATGCACACCCATCATCTCGCCCATCATCTCTCAGCGCTGAAGCCGGCGCTGACTGGTGGGCGGGGTGATGGGCGGGAAATGGGCGCATATTAAACAGTCTGCCCGCATGATAGGCCCTGGCAACTACAGCCTAGAGTGATCATATGTGGCTGTATTCACTGCTCCCCGCGCATCATCATCAGCGCGGGGTGTAGTGAATCAGTATACTCACCGGCCACGATCCCTGCAGCACCGCGATGTCTTCCTGTCTGTGCCGGCGGCAGCTGTGTGGAGGCTAGCGGTGCGCACAGCAATGATGTCATCGCTGTGCGCACGTGTCCACACGCAGCCACCGCCGGCACAGACAGGAGGACATCGCGGTGCTGCAGGGATCGTGGCCGGCTCCACACTCCAGCGGCGCTGCTACTGACACAGACGGAGGAGGAGCGATGCTGCAGGGAGTTAGGTAAGGTGAGTTTGAACGTTTATTTTTTCTTTTTATGTGCCACAGGATGCGGGCTGTATACCAGGATGGGGGTATATAGCAGGATGAGGGTATATAGCATGATGGGGGTATATTATGAGCAGGATGGGGGTATATTATGAGCAGGATGGGGGTATATTATGAGCAGGATGGGGGTATATTATGAGCAGGATGGGGTATATTATGAGCAGGATGGGGGTTATATGAGCAGGATGGGGGTTTATAAGCAGGATGGGGGTTTATAAGCAAGATGGGAGTATATGAGCAGGATTGGGGTATATGAGCAGGATTGGGGTATATGAGCAGGATGGGGGCAATATGAGCAGGATGGGGTATATAAGCAGGATGGCAGTATATAGCAGGATGGAGGTATGTAGCAGGATGGAGGTATATAGCAGGATGGGGCCACATGCCAGGATGGGGTATATAGCAGGATGCGGCCATATGCCAGTATATAGCAGGATGCGGCCATATGCCAGGATGACGGTATATAGCAGGATGTGGGCTATACCAGGGTGAGGGACATATACTGTATATACAAGGCAGTAGGATCATTACTAGAAATGAGCCACCCCCCTAGAGTTCGAGTTCGGTTCGTCGAACGGAGGACAAGTTCGTCGAACGTTCGACGAACCAATTTGAACCCCATTGAAAACAATGGCAGGCAAACACATAAAAACACATTATACATGTACAAATACAGTTAATAAACATTGTCATTAAAATTACAGGTCCCCGTGACGCGTCCTGCACTCTGTCTCCCGCCGCTTTTCCTTCTGATAATCGCTGCGTCCTCCCGGTAACCAGCACTGATGATAGGATCTTCCATGACGTCAAAATAGCATGTGACCAGTCACGTGTCTATTATCTCATTGGCTACAGACTGGTAACATGGCTAGACATTATGCTAGGTCCTGTCAGTGCATCTCTCCGGTACGCGGTGCTCGTTCCAGCATCTCCGTGTACCTGCAAAATGCTCTGGCACATGGTCGGCTTCCCCGTTCCTGCATGTGGGCGCTCTTTACAGAGTCGGCCTACATGCAAGGACTGGCTGCCACAGCCGGTAAATAGCGGCAGCGGGAATCACGTGATCGGAGATTGTCGTTGCTATAGTAACGGTGGCAGCTGTGACGTCACCGCTTACAGCCCGCAGCCTCTGCTCACTCACTGAGTGATTAGACTGCAAGGAGCAGCAGCGTCTTCCTCCCATGCAGTGCTGTCTAATGTAGCAGAGCTGCATGGGTTGAAGGAGAAAGAAGACAGAAGAGCAGGATCGTGGAGGGCTGACAGGGAGTAATAAACATGGAGTCTCTAATGTGTCTGTGTATTTATTTCTATTAAAGTATTTTTTCTCTGTGTGGTGTCTTTTTTTTTTTAACCCTTTATTGGAGATTCTTAATGGCCGGGTCAAACTTGCCTGACATTAAGAATCTATGGCTTAATACTAGCTAGTAAAACAAAGCTAGTATTAACCCATTATTACCCAGCATGCCACCTGGCTTCAGGGCTGCTGGAAGAGTTGGATACAGCGCCAGATGATGGCGCTTCTATGAAAGCGCCATTTTCTGGGGCGGCTGCTGACTGCAATTCGCAGCAGAGGGGCCTAGAACGCTCGGGCCAACCTGTGCTACGGATTCCAATCCCCAGCTGCCTAGTTGTACCTGGCTGGACACAAAAATTGGGCGAAGCCCACTTCATATTTTTTTTTAATTATTTCATGAAATTCGTGAAATAATTAAAAAAAAAGGTCTTCCCTATATTTTTGGTTCTCAGCCGGGTACAAATAGGCAGCTGGGGGTTGGGGGCAGCCGTACCTGCCTGCTGTACCTGGCTAGCATACAAAAATATGGCGAAGCCCACGTCATTTTTCCTTTCTCGCCTTTTCATTGGGGGACACAGACAGTGGGTTATATGGTGTCTCCAGGGGAGGCTTGACACTAGGTTTAAAAAAGAGTTAGCTCCTCCTCCCACAGCATATATCCCCAGCTAGGCGGGAACTAGTTCAGTTTTTTTATAGTGTCAGCAGGGAGGCTGACATGTCTGGACTGAGCTCCACCAGAGGTGCCTCAGGCCAGCTTATTTTTACTTTTTATTTTGTTTTTCTTTTCTTATTCATTCTATTTTTGATAGGGGCAATACTAGGGTGCCTTGCCACCCGCGTTCCCCCCGTGTACGGGCAGAGGAAACCTGGCGTGCAAAAGCCGTCAGTCTTTCCTCGCGCCCAAGTGGTCGGGTCTGCGTACCCCTCCAGGCTCCCTGGAAGCACCTCACGGAGGTAGCTCCAGAGTGTTAGGCAGAGCCGAGCATCTGCTAGCCTTGAGCCGAAGATGCGTCCCCGAGATCTCCGCATCCCAGGACCAACGCGTCTTCAGACGGAGCAAGAGCAGGTAGGGAGACGACGTGTACCCGTCCCCTGCATCCAACTGCCGCCGGAGGAGGCGCCGGTGGGGCGATGCAGGCCGTGATCCCGGGGAAGCATCATTAATTTAGCTCCCGGCGTCGGCCTGCATTCTTAGCAACGCCCCCTCCACTGCTCTAGAAGCCGCTCCCTCTAGTGGGCCGTCTCTCCCCTCCATGCTGCCAGAGAACACTGGACGCCATTACACGTGGGGAGCAGACACGGGTGAGATCGCCTCCTTGGCTCTGCAACTCTGCAGCACTATATACCGCTCTGTTCAGCGGTATATCGCTGTCTTCTAGCGGTGTGTGCCTGCTGGCTGGCGGTGTATATCAGCTTTTAGTGGTATATACTGACTGTGCCTGCAGGTATATACTGACTGTTTGGCAGTGTATGCCGCTTTACTATTGGTATATACCAGCTCTGTATAGCAGTCCCTTTTTAATACTGCTACTAGCTCCTCACCCACAGTAGTGTAATACTGCTAGAGGCTCACAGTATAATTGTACGTTTGTTGCTGACATGCGTAAAAACCGCAAGGGTGATAAAGCTTCCCAGGCATCCTCTATGGACCTGTACTATGCTTGTACCACATGTGGAAGCTTGTTTCCAAATGGTCGAAGCTATCCACTATGCCGGGGCTGCGATGCCCCTACTACAATATCACAACAGACGTTGCCGGACCAGGGGGTCGTGCAATCTGTGGGTTCGGCCCCGGCCGCCATTCAGGCAGCACCCCCGTCTGATGAGGCTATCCCTGCATGGGCTCTTCTGATGTCTAAAAGGTTAGATGACCTGACCGCTCAGATATCCCAGCCTTCCACAGGCTCCCACAGCCTCCCCCCGGCTCAGCTCCCCCAGAGAAGCCCGCCTTCGTCTGGGGTATCATCCCCAGTACGTAAAAAGGCTGTCTCCAAAAGGCGCCATTGCGACCGCTCCGCCTCGTCTGACTCACACGATGGTCAGTCTGACTCAGACTCCGTGACCTTTAGTAGTCACGATTCCCGAGACTCTGACTCTGATTCAGATGTCCCTTCTGAGTCTAGGCATATGGAAGACACTTTAATAGCGGCTGTCAATCACTCTCTGTCGATTTCTGATCAGCCCTCGGACCCGACTTCTCAGTCGGCAATCAAGCGAGCCAAGAAGCCTCCTAAGTCCTTTGCCCAGGATCCGATTTTTCATCAAATCATATCTAAACGGTGGGATCACCCTGATAGGAGGTTTAACAAAAAATCCTGCTCTTCATTCGCTTATCCCTTTCCTCCGGAAATGGTTAAGCCCTGGTTGGTACCCCCCGTTGTGGATCCGCCAGTATCCAGACTGGCTAAACACACGGTTATGTCTGTTTCAGACAACGCGTCTCTCAAGGACTCGTCCGACCGCGCAGTTGAGGCTGCGGTCAAATCTATTTTCCAGGCTTCGGGCTCCTCTCTGCGCCCCCTGTTTGCCATGACATGGGTGGCAAAAGCTATGAGCGTGTGGAGTAGGAACCTCCGCAAGTTGCTTCGCCCTTGCAATATTCCTCCGGAGGCTCTTGAGATTCTTGATTTGTTCTCTCTCGCCTCTAATTATTTGCTTCACGGCTCCCTAGATGCAGCTAGCTGGTCAGCCCTAACGGCAGCCAATGCTGTCTTCGCCCGCAGGGTTCTGTGGCTAAAAATATGGAATGCGGACAGTGCCTCCAAGAAGTTCCTGTCCACACTTCCCTTCCAGGGTCTTCGTCTATTTGGTGAATCCCTGGACAAGCTCATATCTGAGGCGACAGGTGGTAAAAGTACCATTCTACCACAAAAGCGACCTGTAGCCAGAAATTTCAAAAAGTCTTCTTGGCGCAGGCAGTCCTTTCGGTCTGCCCCACAAAAACCATCGGCCCACGGACCGTCACAACACTCAGATCGAGGATCCGGTCCCTCAAGGGGCTCTTCTTGGCGTTCCTACTCCAAGCAACCTAAACCCAAAGGACCTCGCACTGTACAGGCCCCCTCAGCATGACGCCAGGTATCCCGCAGATCCGACTCCTGTGGGAGGGCGGCTTCTGCTTTTCCGGGATATCTGGCTAGACCACACTCACGATGCTTGGATTCGAGAAATCGTCACCTCAGGTTACAAGATCGATTTCTTTTCCCTGCCGGACAACAGGTTTCTGCGTTCTCGTCTTCCAAAGTCTGAAACACAAAGCCAGGCCTTATTTCAGGCCATAGTCTCTTTACAGAAAGCAAACATTATCATTCCAGTAACCCTGGAACAGCGCGGCAAAGGTTTCTATTCAAACCTTTTTGTCATTGCCAAAAAAGATGGCTCTGTCCGCCCTATCTTGGACCTCAAACGGCTAAACAAATTCGTACGGATTCAAACTTTCCGAATGGAATCATTGAGAGCAGTACTAGCCGCCATGGAACCTGGAGAATTCCTAGCTTCCATAGACGTTCAAGATGCTTATTTACACATCCCCATATGTGTCTCTCATCAACGGTTCCTTCGCTTTGCCGTAGGACACCGTCACTTCCAATTCAGGGCCCTCCCCTTTGGGCTGGCCACTGCGCCTCGGGTCTTCACAAAGGTCATGGCGGCCGTCATGTCCATTTTACACCCCAGAGGCATCCTGGTTGTTCCCTATTTGGAACTTCTTGTCAAAGGGAGCTCTCCTCACGTTTGCTCAGAAAGCGTGCAGATTTGCCTAGACACGCTGTCAAGGCTAGGGTGGCTTATCAACTTCAACAAGTCATCCCTAATTCCTCATCAGCGCATCACCTTTCTAGGTATGCTGATAGACACGGCCCAGTCCCGGGTTTTTCTTCTAGAAGACAATAAGTCTTCCCTGATCCGGGCCGCCCAATCCCTCCGCTCTCGCCGTCACACATCCCTTCGGAATGGAATGAGAGTGTTAGGCAAGATGGTGGCGGTCATAGAAGCCGTGTCCTTTGCCCAATTCCATCTGCGCCCTCTACAACTGCATCTTCTATCCTCCTGGGACAAGAATCCAGCTTCCCTGGACCGGTCAGTCCGCCTATCTCGGGTTGCGCTCAGCTCCCTCGTCTGGTGGACTCAAGCCTCATCCCTATCTCAAGGGAAGTCCTTCCGCCCGGTCCACTGGCAAGTAGTCACGACGGATGCCAGCCTGATAGGCTGGGGGGCGGTGTTTCTCCACCACACTGTTCACGGACGCTGGTCTCCTTCCGAGCGCTCCCTGCACATCAATGTTCTGGAGATCAGAGACATATTTTTGGCCCTTCAGAATTTTCAACCCCTACTATTGGGCCTCCCTGTTCAGATCCAGTCAGACAATGCCACGGCCGTGGATCACATCAACCGTCAGGGAGGAACTCGCAGCAAGGCAGCGATGGGGGAGGTATCCAGGATTCTTCTTTGGGCAGAGAAGCACATCCCCATTATTTCAGCCGTCCATATCCCAGGGGTAGACAACTGGGCCGCAAATTTTCTCAGCAGGCAAGGGCTAGCGGCAGGGGAATGGTCCCTCCACGAAGAAGTGTTCCATCAGATCACTCTTCGCTGGGGACTCCCGGATGTGGACCTCATGCCGTCTCGAATGAATGCCAAAATACGTCCCTTCATATCTCGGTCGAGAGACCCGCTAGCGCTCGGCTCCAACGCCCTAGTCTTTCCATGGTCACAGTTTCGCCTGCCCTACATCTTCCCTCCGTTTCCTCTCATTCCGAGAGTAATCAAGAAAATCAAAGCGGAGGGAATCCCGGTGATCCTCGTGGCCCCGGACTGGCCCAGGAGAGCCTGGTACCCAGAGCTCCTCCAACTTCTCAGCGACAGTCCCTGGCGTCTTCCCGACCGCCCGGATCTTCTGTCGCAAGGTCCAATATTCCACCAGAATACAGCACAGCTGCATTTGACGGCGTGGCGCTTGAGTCCCTGATTCTAGCCAAATGGGGTCTTTCTTCCAGGGTAGTTCATACCATGCTCAATGCTCGGAAGCCTTCCTCCACCAGCATTTACCACAGGACCTGGAAGACCTATCTTTCCTGGTGTGACCGTCATAATTGGTCGCCCCTGACCTTTTCAATCCCTACTGTCCTTGCTTTTCTGCAAGACGGTCTGGACTCGGGTCTTGCTCTCAGTACCCTTAAAGGACAAGTTTCTGCCTTTTCGTTTTTTTTCCAGAAGCAGCTGGCTTCTCGCCCTCAGGTCCGTACCTTTCTTCAAGGGGTAGCGCATTTGGTCCCTCCTTATCGCCACCCCTTAGATCCCTGGGATCTGAATCTGGTTCTGGGAGCTCTTCAGCTTCCTCCTTTCGAACCTCTGAGAGAAATCTCTCTTCAGCGACTATCTTGGAAAGTGGCCTTTTTAGTCGCTATTACCTCTATCAGGCGAGTGTCCGAACTGGCAGCTCTTTCCTGTCGCTCACCTTATCTGGTATTCCATCATGATAAGGTGGTCCTTCGGCCTTCCCTCGCCTTCCTTCCGAAGGTCGTATCCTCTTTCCACCTGAACAAGGACATTGTGTTGCCGTCATTCTGCCCAGCCCCGGTCCACTCCTTTGAAAAAGCCCTTCACACTCTCGATCTTGTCAGGGCTCTGCGGACCTACATTTCCAGAACAGCGCCGTTGCGCAAGTCCGATGCCCTTGTGACGCCCTGGCAAAGCCAGGTTGTCACAGAAAGAGTTAATTCTCCTTGGTAATCTGATCCCACACCGATGCAGCAGGACAAACCACAGCCCCCAGGGTAAGAGAAAAGCAGAGCAGAGGGGAGGGGCTGGAGCAGAGTGTTTGGAGAGACAGAGAGAAGAGAAGCCTGGAGTTGTAGCTCCCAGGCTGAAAAGTGAAGTGTGCTCCGAGAGGGCCGGGACAGGCTGTGAGTGAGGAAGGGGCCAGAGGTAGCCGGGCAGGGTAGTGGCCCCCCGGTACCTGGGTGACCCGGATCACTGCAGGGGAGTGTATTCCCCATTCCCGGCTGAGGAGAAGGAGGAAGAGAGTGGAGAGAAAGGCACCTGGCTGCAGGGAAAGAACAACAGGAGCTGCTGCACCGTGTGTGGGACACTAACACCCCGTACCGAAGGCTGCAGACACCGGCAATTCCTAGTTTACCAGTGACTCTGCGTGGAATACTTGTGAGTACGCCCGTGCCCTCGGGCACCGCACCGCAGCACTGCGCCCTGCTCCCTGCTTACCCCATCACCGGGCCCCGGGACAACCAACCCCCTACCCACGGAGGGGAGAAATAACAACTAAGCTGCTCCCTGTCACCGCTCCCGGGATCCCCATAAAGAGCAGCGGTGGTGTCCACAATCACCACAACCGTGGGTGGCGTCACGGACAATCTCCCTTACCAAATCCCCTTTTACTGTGGAGCCTGGGATCACAGACCGGGTCATGCCACCGTGATACCCACAGAAGTGACCCCGTGGCCCGGATCTGAGTACCCCCTGGTCCCCGGGCGACACATTTGGCGTCACGAACAGGATCGAACCCATCCAGTTTCCTGGAGGAAGTGCGCCTTATTCTGGACTGTCAGCGGTGATCCGCTGCAAAAATTTTGAAAGTCGCCATCTTTGCCGCCATTTTGGGCGCGAAAATCTCCCGCCCAGCGCCTTCTTCCCCAAGCGGTGGGCGCGAAAAAGAGGCTCCGCTCCCTCAGAACGCGGGCGGAAGTGAAGCTCCGGAGGACCGGAAGCGAAAGAGAAACTTTAAAAGTTGCTAGAAGGACTGCTCCCGAGTACCAAGGGGGAGCAGTAGGAAGGAACTGCAGTTCATGTGACCGGGACTGTAAAGGCAGGGACGCCAGGACTTTGCCTAATTCCGTTCCTGGACAAGCAGTAGCCGCGACCCCGATGACATCTTACCCGGCTCCGGCAGTCCGCTCAGCCGCCACGGTGATGACGTCGGCTCCGGCAGTCCGCCCGGCCGCAACGGAGGTGGCACCCGATTGGAAGTCTGCCCCATATGTGGCGCCAGCCGCGCCCAGGTACCCCGTCACGGCTGTGGAGCAGCCGGAGTGCACCTGCAGAGAGGAGGAGCAGGCCAGTGAGAGATGGAGCCCTCGGCAGTTAGCGAAGCCGGTTGTAGCCGGCGCCGAGGGCATCCAGGTGGGCCTGGCTTCTGAGCAGGAGGCAGAGCACGGAACCAGTGCCCCGTACTGGGAGTGGCGGCAGCAGCAGTGGTAGCGGAGCATGGACGGCTACCCACAAGTTAAAAAGTTGACTGTTTTATGGACTGTCACCCCTGTTGAACGCCCTCAGGTTCAGGAGGAGGCCATCTGCTCCGCAGGTGCGGGGTGGCAGAACAGGTTAAAGTTTTAGAAAACGTACCTCCCGATGTGGGAAGATGTATGATTGTAATGTGTTTATTTATCCTTTTTCCAGTTTTTATAAATGTTGGTGCCTAGACGGCCCGAGGACGGGCCGTGTTTTACCAAGGGGGTGTGTGACGCCCTGGCAAAGCCAGGTTGTCACAGAAAGAGTTAATCCTCCTTGGTAATCTGATCCCACACCGATGCAGCAGGACAAACCACAGCCCCCAGGGTAAGAAAAAAGCAGAGCAGAGGGGAGGGGCTGGAGCAGAGTGTTTGGAGAGACAGAGAGAAGAGAAGCATGGAGTTGTAGCTCCCAGGCTGAAAAGTGAAGCGTGCTCCGAGAGGGCCGGGACAGGCTGTGAGTGAGGAAGGGGCCAGAGGTAGCCGGGCAGGGTAGTGGCCCCCGGTACCTGGGTGACCCGGATCACTGCAGGGGAGTGTATTCCCCGTTCCCGGCTGAGGAGAAGGAGGAAGAGAGTGGAGAGAAAGGCACCTGGCTGCAGGGGTAGAACAACAGGAGCTGCTGCGGACACCGGCAATTCCTATTTTACCAGTGACTCTGTGTGGAATACTTGTGAGTACGCCCGTGCCCTCGGGCACCACACCGCAGCACTGCGCCCTGCTCCCTGCTTACCCCATCACCGGGCCCCGGGACAACCAACCCCCTACCCACGGAGGGGAGAAATAACAACTAAGCTGCTCCCTGTCACCGCTCCCGGGATCCCCATAAAGAGCAGCGGTGGTGTCCACAATCACCTCAACCGTGGGTGGCGTCACGGACAATCTCCCTTACCAAATCCCCTTTTACTGTGGAGCCTGGGATCACAGACCGGGTCACGCCACCGTGATACCCACAGAAGTGACCCCGTGGCCCAGATCTGAGTACCCCCTGGTCCCCGGGCGACACATTCTCTTCGTCCTCCCAGTAGGACACAAAAAGGGCAACCCGGCGTCTAAATCCACGATTTCTCGATGGATCAGGACTGCCATCTGTGAGGCATACAAAGCACGAGGTGCCATTCCTTCTCAATCTGTGTGGGCCCACTCTACACGAGCAGTGGGTGCCTCCTGGGCTATCCGCCATCAGGCTTCGGCGGCCCAACTTTGCAAGGCCGCTACCTGGTCCAGTGTGCACACGTTCACAAAATTCTACAGAGTGCATACGCATGCCTCCGCGGATGCTGCTCTTGGAAGACAAGTCCTTCAGGCGGCAGTGGCCCATTTATAAGTGGCCACTGCTCAGTTCTTGACAGTGTTTTGATATGAGTTCACTGCAGTTGCAGTTGTTAGTCAGCTATTAGTCTGATGTTATACACTGTTAATAGTTCAGTTCCCACCCAGGGACTGCTTTTGGACGTCCCACTGTCTGTGTCCCCCAATGAAAAGGCGAGAAAGGAAAGGACATTTTTGTGTACTCACCGTAAAATGTCTTTCTTGGAGCCTTTCATTGGGGGACACAGCTCCCGCCCTTGTGGTTTTGGTTATCCTTTTCCTACTGCTTTTACACCAAACTGAGCTAGTTCCCGCCTAGCTGGGGTTATATGCTGTGGGAGGAGGAGCTAACTCTTTTTTAAACCTAGTGTCAAGCCTCCCCTGGAGACACCATATAACCCACTGTCTGTGTCCCCCAATGAAAGGCTCCAAGAAAGACATTCTATGGTGAGTACACAAAAATGTCCTTTTTGGGGGGGCAAGAAACTCCTGCATACAGTCCTGGATGGAATATGCTGAGCCTTGTCGTTCTGCAGCTGCTGTCTGCTCTCCTGAATACACTAGTGAATGGAGCATGCTGAGCCTTGTAGTTCTGCTCCCCCTGCCTCTCCCTCCAGCATACAGTACTGGATGGATGATGCTGAGCCTTGTAGTTCTGCAGCTGCTATTTGCTCTCCTCCATACAGACAGACAGCAGACAGCAGCTGCAGAACTACAAGGCTCAGCATACTCCATCCAGGACTGTATGCAGGATTGCACCAGGGCAATTCGGGATCAGCGGGGTAGAGTCCCGGAACTGTCACATCTAATGGATGCGGCAATTCCAGGCGGCTGCTTGGTGAATAATGAAGCAGCAGCCATTTTCAAAAGAGGAAAAGCCGCCAGGGATTTGTGACAGCCGTGCAACAAGGCGCCCGTGATTGGTGAGTAGGAAAGATGGATTGTGCTGGGGACGCAGGACGCATGCAGATACGCAACGTGCGCACGTACTTAGTGTGAAAAGCCACGCTTTTGGTGATCAAACCGTTCTCGAATGTAAGGGGCACTTTGCACACTGCGACATCGCAGGCCGATGCTGCGATGCCGAGTGCGATAGTCCCCGCCCCCGTCGCAGCAGCGATATGTGGTGATAGCTGGCGTAGCGAAAATTAACGCTACGCCAGCTTCACACACACACTCACCTGCCGTGCGACGTCCCTGTGGCCGGCGACCCGCCTCCTTGTTAAGGGGGCGGGTCGTGCGGCGTCACTGCGACGTCACACGGCAGGCGGCCAATCGGAGCGGAGGGGCGGAGATGAGCAGGATGTAAACATCCTGCCCACCTCCTTCCTTCCGCATATCCTACGGAAGCCGCGGTGACGCCGGTAGGAGATGTTCCTCGCTCCTGCGGCTTCACACACAGCGATGTGTGCTGCCGCAGGAGCGAGGAACAACATCGGACCGTCGCATCAGCGTAATTATGAATTACGCCGACGCTGCACCGATGATACGATTACGACGCTTTTGCGCTCGTTAATCGTATCATCTAGGCTTTACACACTGCGATGTCGCATGCGATGCTGGATGTGCGTAACTTTCAATTTGACCCCACCGACATCGCACCTGCGATGTCGCAGTGTGCAAAGTGCCCCTAACTCGAACTGCCGAACTTTTAGCAAATCGTTCGAGTTCGTCGAACGACTCGAACACCCCCCCAAAATCACTCGAACATGAAATTGGAGAACCATTCGACTCGGACATCGCTCAACTCTAATCATTACCAGGTTGGGGTACCTTAGTAGAGAATTTGGGGACATTAACCCCGTAACAGTGTCAACAGCAGATCCTCGCCCCATAACAGTGTGTCATGACCACATTTCTTGCTTAAAATTTTATTTTCCTATTTTCCTCCTCTAAAACCAGGGTGCGTCTTATGGTCCGGTGCATCTTATAGTCCGAAAAATACGGTACTGTATCAACATGGGCTGAAAAGCCACTCTGCCAGGAAAAAGCCATTACTCAAAAAAAACATAAGAAAGACAGATTAATGTTTGCAAATGCACAAAGGAACAAAAACAGTACATTTTGGAGACATGCCCTGTGGTCAGATGAAACTAAAATTGAACTGTTTGGCCATAATAACCATCGCTACATTTGGAGGAAAAAGGGAAAAGCTTTGAAGCCTAAGAACACCATCCCAATTGTGAAACATGGGGGTGGCAGCATCATATTGGGGGTTGTTTTGCTGTAGGAGAGACTGGTGCACTTCACAAAATAGATGGCATCATGAGGAAAGATTATGTGGCAACACAGATGCAACTTCTGAAGACATCAGCCAGGAACTTAAAGCTTGGACGGAAATGGATCTTCCAAATGGACAATGACCCGAAGCTACTGCCAAACTGGTTACAAAGTGGCTTAAGGATAACAAAGGCAATGTTATGGAGCGGCCATCACAAAGGCCTGATTGCTGATGTATGTAAAGCACTATGGAATTAATTGCGCTATATAAGTGAATAAATATTCTATATTATCTCAATCCTATTGAAAATTTATGAGCAAAGCTGAAAAGGCCGGTGTAAGCAAGGTAACCAAACATGGCTCAGTTACACCAGTTCTCACAGGAGGAATGGGCCCACATTCCTACCAACTATTGTGAGAAGCTTGTGGTAGGAGATCTAAAACTTTTGACCCAAGTTATACAATTTAAGGGCAATGTTACCAAATACTAATGAAATGTCTGTAAACTTCTGAATTTTCAAAAAGTAATAAAAATGCCTTAAAACAGAGGTCTCAAACACGCGGGCCACATGAGGCCCCTTTGGCTGCTGGCCCGCAGATCCCGTGACAATCACGGCTCTATGCTGGGGGTCGGCACCAGCAGGACTTTACTGCATTTGAATCCATTTGCGGTGCTGCGCAGAGGAGCTGTCAGCTCTATTCCAGTTGCTGCTGCCTGGCAATTACATGCAAGGAGGTGACGTCATACAGCAATGTCACTTCCTTGCATCTGATTGGCAGGCCGCAGCCATTGGTATAGTCCAGACACAGCTCCTCTGCGCGGCACCACAAATTGATTCAAATGCAGTAAAGTCCTGCCAGCGCTGACCATCAGCATAGAGCCACGATCGTCACTGGGTCTGTGGGCCGCGATCATCACAGGCTGCAACAAGCAGGTAAGGTACGTGCTCAAGATCAGGACCCGCTGCGTCCTGGACGTGGCGGGTCCTGACCTGCAGGGCTGCAAGTCTCCTCCTTAGGAGACCACAGCTGCCTGTGCCCGCGATGAGGGTTTGGAGCGCTGCGGTCTCCTCGCTGTGTTTTGCCTAGGGAGGACACTTCTGACTCCGCAGCATAAATTTACATGCTGCGGCCTCTGCAAGCCGCACCGCAGGTCCATTTTCACTGCTGGCCGTACACGCACAGCAGGCATAGGGTTTTTAGAAATCCTATCCACTATGTTTGTACTGTACATAGCAGGGTTTTGGACGCAGCTGAAGCATGCTGCATCCAAAACTCTGCAAATACTGATCGTGGGCTCGGAGCCTGATAAGAGGGAACAGAGGAAAGGTGAGGAGATTTTATTTTTTTTGCGTATTATTAAACAATGGGCAGAATACTATAGGGATGGCCACAATACTACAGAGCACAATACTACAAGGATGGGCAGAATACTACAGGGATGGCCACAATACTACAGAGCAGAATACTACAAGGATGAGCAGAATACTACAGGGATGGCCACAATACTACAGGGATGGTCACAATACTACAGAACACAATACTACAAAGATAAGCTGAATATTACAGGGCACAATACTACAGGGATGGCCACAATACTACAGAGCACAATACTACAAAGATAAGCTGAATATTACAGGGCACAATACTACAGGGATGGCCACAATACTACAGAGCACAATACTACAAAGATAAGCTGAATATTACAGGGCACAATACTACAAGGATGGCTACAATACTACAGAGCACAATACTACAGGGATGGCCACAATACTACAAGGATGGGCACAATACTACAGGGTACAATTACAAGGATGGGCACAATACTACAGAGCACAATACTACAAGGATGGGCACAATACTACAGGGATGGCCACAATACTACAAGGATGGGCACAATACTACAGGGCACAAGGATGGGCACAATACTACAGGGTACTATACTACTGAGCACATACCAGAAGGATGGGCAGAATACTACTGGGCACAATACCACAAGCATGAGCACCTTACTACAGGGGACACGGATGGTCACATTACTGCAACCATGGGCACATTACTACAAGATGTTGGCTAAGATTACTATATGAAGAAGGTGATAAAATGTAAAAAAAAAATTCAAATAAACGTAAGGCATATACTAGGTAAAAGATACAGTCGACTTGGAGTATCGGACACCAGAAGTGAGTGGGCGTGACCTGCCAGAATTAGTAGGCTGGAGCGGAGATAGTGGGCATGACCGACCGCCGGACTTAGCTAACATTTTTTAAGTCCATGTAGTCTTGGAGTTCTCAAAATAGAAGTGGGACTCTGGGGCCAAGCCACCTCCTGCTTAATGAAAGCTTGTCATGGGTTGCATGCCAGGCTATGCCCACCAAGACGAGCATCACACCGACCAACTAAGTCGCAAGTATTCCACTTTATGCAAGGGGGGCTTCGCGCCCCCCCCCAACCCTACCCCCCCGGCTGCATCACCCATACCACTGTTTCTATTGTATAGAACTCCATGACTATGTGGACTTAAAAATTGTTTATTAAGTCCGGCCGGTCATGCCCACTATCTCTGCTCCCGTCCACTGTTTCCGGTTGGTCACGTCCACTCACTTCCAGTCCCTGAGACTAGAGGTATGTAAAAAATACAGTGACTTTTCTGTGCAGATTTAATAAATGGAAAATTTGCTGCTTATTACCTCACAGTATATTTATAGTCATATTATACGGTTACTGTAGCATCTTTTATTGCATCATCATAATGGTCTGCTCTGCAGCACACATTCCTCTATGGTGGAGGAATTAATTTTATACTAAAGGCTCCCATACACATTAGAGTAAAATTTGCCGATATTGGTTGGAATAATCAATAGTTTAACTCCTTCACGACCATTGATGTAACTATACATCATGAGAGGGAAGTTGTTCTTGACCAAGAACATATAGGTATGTCATGGCGATTGCTGGGGGTGAACGAGCTGTGCCTGGCGCAATTGCCAGGGACTCTGCTTTTCCAACAGCCGAGCTCCGCCCCTCACAGCTAGAGATAGTGCCTGCACCGTCCTTGGCTGTTTAAACTCATAAATGCCGCAAACGATATAGTGGCATTTAGGGGTTTGGGGAGGGATTGTTTTCCCTCTCCCATCTGATGAGTGCCCCCGCAATGTAATTGTGAGGGCCTGATTGTCGCCATGGTGACCTGAGATCGTCATAACGACCTCCGGGTGACCAGACTATGGAAAACCTCAGTGATCATGCCTGCAGCATAATCCCTGAAGCTTCTCACAGTGCAGCGGTGATACCTGCAGTGTACAGCAATGATCTGTCATTGCAATACAGTGCATCTGCGATCAGAGCAGTGAAAGTAAAAAGTAAAAAAAAAAGTTAAAATATATATAATAAAACAAAAACAGAAATAAAAACAAATCAACATTTTTTTTTCTCCCAATATATAGTTTTTTGTATTTTTTCCTTCCCATGACAGCACCAAACATGAGAGAGTGTATCCAACCCCAGGAACAGGAAACCTTTCTAAAAATAAAAGGGGCGGCACCTCTCCAAATCCCCAGTGTGGTTTCCTGTTCCTGGAAGAGGATACCGGAGTTTATTTGGGAAAACTTCTCCTGAGGATTGGCTCTCGGCGGGCCAGGAGGTCCTGGGGATCCAGGTGTCACAGGGGCTGCACTGGTCACATGAGGCGGTTCCCTTCCCCCATGCCTGACATCGCATGAACTAGGAGGTTCCCTGGGCCCCAATTGGCCTGCCAGTTCCAGGGGTTGCTGAGAAGGTTTTGGGTCCTGGCCAGGGTCTGTCTCTATGTGCGGCATCTGGAGCAGTGACACTGCGGACACTTCACGATTCAGAAAGCAGAGCCGCATTCGCCATCACACCCCAGGGAGAGCTTACAGCAAACTTCTTGGCCGATGCCTCGTTAGATGAGGTAAGGTCCGATGCCTCGGTAGATGGGGTAAGGTTAGCCGCTTGTGCTTGTACCCTTTCCAACTCCAGTAGGCGTGTGTTATGGCTAAAGAACTGGAATGCTGATTTTCAGTCCAAAGTGAAAGTATGCGCAGTACCA
Source organism: Anomaloglossus baeobatrachus (assembly GCF_048569485.1). NCBI lineage: Eukaryota > Metazoa > Chordata > Amphibia > Anura > Aromobatidae > Anomaloglossus > Anomaloglossus baeobatrachus. The sequence goes on along the minus strand of NW_027444840.1, from coordinate 104,863 downwards.
TGCCAAGGAGACTCTGTTTGGATCAGCCCAAGACGACATCCTAGAGAAGGCAGGAGACAAGAAACGTGTGTGTTCCCCCTCTGGATACAGGTTCAGAGATTCCTTTCAGACCTCAGGGAGGAAGGTAGGGCCAAAAGGAGAGCAATATTAGGGGGTGGCCTTGGGGAAGAGATAAGGTCCAAAACAAGGGTTTTTTGTTCAACAGACCCTCCTATAAGGGATTTCCCAAGGGGCAATGACACCAGGTCTCTGGTGGGAGGAAGACTGAAGCAAGTTTATCCCCAGTGGGCTGATGTTCCTGCCTCTGCTCTGTTTGGATGTTAAAAACCATATCCCTTGGTCTAAGGCTAACTTTTTCTTCCCTCCCGCCTCAATGAGTAATAACTTCCCGAGTAGCCCCAAAAATCAGAGGGTTCTAGAGTAGGAAGTCCTTTCATTATTAGGGAAAAAGGTATTGATCAGGGTGCCGGAGTTAGAAATGGGAACCGGGTTTTACTTCAACCTATTTCTAATAAAAAACACCCGATGAGTCCTTCATGACCATCTTCAATCTAAGATCTCTGAATTACTACATGGAAGTGGAAAGATTTATGATGGAGACCCTCAAGTCAGCAGTGGGACTACTTTTGTTAGATGGCATTAATAGACCTGACGAACGCATACTACTATGTCCTGATCCACAAAGACCTCCAAAAATATGAGGCTGGCAGTGAGAATCGAGGTGAAATTGACTCACTTCAATACCAGTGCTTCCCATTTAACATTTCAATAGCTCCAAGAGTATTCACCAAAATTGTGGTGGAGATGGCATCCTATTTAAAAAAAAAAAAAAAAAAAGAGACATTTTAATAGTCCCATACCTTGACAAATTTTTGGTTGTGGGTAGGTCAGAAAGGGATTGTTCAGCAGCCGTCAGTCCTCAGTCCTCTCAGAACTAGGATGGTTGATAAGTGAGGCAAAGTCAAGGAAAGACCCTGCTCAGATTCAGTTATTTTTGGGCATCAGTTTGGACTCAGTGGGGCAGTATTGCTTTCTCTCACTGGAAAAAATATTAAAAATAAAACAGAAAATGCTATCAGCTCAAAGGTGGTCAGAAATGTTACTAAGACTAGCAATGTCTTTATTAGGGTCCCTAACGTCTATGATACCCGCGATCTAGTGGCCTCAGTTCCACACAAGAAGCATTCAGGGACAGGTTTTCTCCATTCAGAGCTGGACTTAGAACACACGTTCCAGCTATCACAAAAAGTCCTAAGATCACTGGATTGGTGACGGGACAAACTGAATCTGGGGAAAAGGGTTCCTGGGAACGCTGAAGAGCCGGTAGTTATCACCGCAAACGTCAGTCCGGTGGGTAAAGGAGCCCGATAAAGGGCCACTACTTTGATATTCAGAAATGTTTCCTGTTGCGCATACACTCTCTCACATATGGTGCTGTCATGGTCTGGAAAATCCAGTTACTGGTAACTAATTATCATATATTTTTTTTTTTACACAAATATATTTGGTACTGCGGAATCCCTAACAACCTGCTCTATAAAACTGTCACACTAGTTAACTCCTTCAGTGAACCCCGTAAAAAAAAAATATTAAAAAGCATAGCAAAACTGTCTTTTCATTATACAGCTGACAAAAAAGTGGTATAAAACGTGATTGAAAAGTCACATACAGCTCCAGCCGCCAAAAAAAGCTATAGCTCTCAGAATACAGCAATGCAAAAACTGTTTTTCTTTTTCTATCAAATAGTTTTTATTTTTATGGTGTTAAAGCGACAAAACATAACAAAAAAAAACTATATAAATGTGGTATCACTGTAATTGCACTCACTCGAAAAATAAAGTTGTCTTATCGCTTTAACTGCACTGTGAACAGCGTAAAAAAAAACAATTCCTTTATTGCTGTTTCTTCTTGATTCTGCCTCACAAAAAGTGGCATAGAAAGCGATCAAAAAATATTATGTAGCCCAAAATGGTAGCAATAAAAATTCCAACTCCTCTCGCAAAAAACAAGCCTTCACATGACTCTTGGCAGAAAACTAAAAAACTATAATTTTCACAATTCAGTAATGTGATAGTAGCCAAACCTAAAATAACTACTGTATTTTTCGGATTATAAGACGCACTTTTCCTCTCAAAAATTTGGGAGGAAAATGAGGGGTGCGTCTTAAAATCCGAATGTAGCTGCCGGTCCTGGTCAGTACGGCGCTGTTGTGTGCATCAGGCGGCGCCACTCTGTTCGGCTCGGCGCGTGGCTGCTCTGTTCTGCTCGGCATGCGGCTGCTCTGGTCTGCTAGGCTCGGCGCGCGGCTGCTCTGGTCTGCTCGGCGCGTGGCTGCTCTGGTCTGCTCGGCGCGCGGCTGCTCTGCTCTGTACACAGCTGCTCTGTTCTGCACGGTGCGTGGCTGCTCTGGTCTGCTCGGCTCGGTGCGCGGCTGCTCTGGTCTGCTCGGCTAGGAGAGCGGATGCTCTGGTCTGCTCGGCGCGCGGCTGCTCTGGTCTGCTCGGCGCGCGGGTGCTCTGTGCGGCAGGCGGTCATTCTGTAGATGTTCGTGGTCAGGGATTCAAATAATTGCACCTAGAGTCAGCGCCTGCGCAGATGGAGCTCTCAGCTCAAGCTGTCATCTGCGCATGCGCCGACTCTCGCTGCCATTATTTGAAGCCCTCACCGTGGACTGCCGACATCTTCAGAATGCCCCCCTGCACAGAGCAGAGCGGTATCACCGGCCCCGCACAGAGCAGAGACCGCAGTGAGTTTCTGGGCCTCCCTCTGTACCATTGTCAGCATCACAGTACTCCAGTACCGCCCCTGCCTTCTGTGACTCCCGCTCCGCTGCTGTCCCCTCTCCCTGGTAAGACACCACCAGATTATATAATGGACCCCAATTTTTTTTTCACCTTTTTTTTTCTCCAAATTTGGGGTGCGCCTTATATTCTGGTGCGTCTTATAAAACGAAAAATACGGTATATAAATTTGAGATCGCTGTAATCCTTCTGAGCAGAGGAATAAAATAAATAAAACCAATTTCAACTGCTATTGGTTTGTTCATTCTTCCTCTCAAAGGCGCAGCTCATGTTTATCCTGATCTCTACGCTGAGCGCTTACACCAGGGATTACATGTAAATGTACGTGCCCATGATCAGGAATAGCTGCGTTTTGGAGGCATCGTATATTCGGTGCATCCAAAATGCTGCACTGTGCACTACAAACACAGTGGATGGAAATTATAGCAGTCCCATGCTCACTGTGCTTTTTTCCTCAGCGTAAAGTAACATGCAGCTCAGCTTCCATATATGACCTGCCTATAATAAGTCAAAGTCCTCCTAAATATTTCATAAATGATCAAATACAATTCACACCAATTTTAACCAAATAAATTGAAAAAACCTGAATGCTAAATATTAATGAATACTACCTATGCAAATATATAGCAAAAATTCAATATACCTTAGAATCTTCCACAATAAATGGTTAACAGACCCCAAATATAAAAAGTATGGAGATTGTCGCTGCTGGTGACTCCCAGGCTGTGGAGGAGAGAAGCCGCCAGACACTGCCGCGTACAGGCCGGAGCCGCGCACCGAGTGGCCGAGGAGGAGGAGCCAGGCGCTGGCTGGATGGAAGAGCCGCTCCGAAAAGGCGTCCCCTCCATACCATCCTACTGACTGCACCTGGAAGCCCCTTCATTAAAGAGGGTGCAGGGCAGGGGGTATGATCCGTGAGAGGGCCCCCGGGAAGAGTCCGGACGAGATGTATGTTCAGCAGAAGGTGCGGGTCTTACTCATGCTGCGGAAGATGGGCTCTAACTTGACTCCCAGTGAAAAGGCGTATAGGGCTCTGCCAATGTGACATGGCACCTGCAAAACACTCAAACTAAATCTGAACTGAAATATGGCGCTCCTTTTTTTCTTCACTTTGCACCAGTGGTGTACCGCCAATGTAGGCAGACCATGCGGCCTATATGGGGCCTATGAGTCAGGGGAGCTGGTGCTAGAGGCAGCATCGGGCCCCCCTCGCTTGTGGGGGTCATTGCCCATTATCGCACAAAACCATGATGAGAGAGGGAGTGGAGCGGTCCTTTCCCTCCTTCATCATTTTCTCCCTGTGCCTATGATCAACATCTCAGTTCAGCAGAGCGCGGTAATATCACTACTGCGCGCCGCTGTGCTGAGACATGCAGAGCGCAGGACTCTGATCGGAGCAGTGGGGAATGAGGAGAGGTGAGTACTTGTTTATTTTTTTCTTTAATCAGTGAGTGCACGATTACCAGAGGTCTATGGGGGTGCATTAAACATTATGTGGGCTTCATAATACAATATGAAGGACTATGGTGGATACCTTATTCATGGACTGTGGGGTGCATTGAAAGGTAAGGTGGCTGTGTAATACAATATGAACGACTATGGGGGCTGCATTATAATATATAAAGGACTATGGGGAGTGTATTATACAGTAATGCATAGAGGACTATGTGGGAATTATAATACATGAAGGATTATGGGGGTGTATAATAATATATGGAGGACTATGGGGCGTGCATTATGTGACGCCCTGGCAAAACCAGGTAGTCACAAAAGAGTTAATCCTCCTTGATACCAACACAGTCCCCACACAGATATACAGTACACCAGCCAATCAGACCCTACTCACCCCCTCCCCAGGAAAATGGGAGGGGGCGAGAGGAGCTTAGGAAGTGCAGAGAGGAGTTAAGTTTCAGTTTGTGCTGTAATCAGTGAAGAGCTGACAGGAAGGAGTTGCAGCTCCCTGGAGAAGGTGGTAGTTGGGGTTGGAGCCCTGGACTACCGGACTAGGTGGTAGTGAGGGCCACAGGCGACGGAGATCCAGTCGCAGGGAACCTGAGGCCGACCGGGACAGGGTTGTAGCCCGCCGGTGCCGAGAAAGGGGATCCGGTCCGGAGGCCGCTCAAGCGGACTAGTCCAGGCAAGAAAGAGACAGACAGAGAGTTTGGAAGGAAGGGCCCCTGGTTGTATATCTGGGTGTGGGACCCGAAGACACCCACCAAAGGTGACCGTCCATTGGCAATTTGGTTTACAATACAGACTGTGTGTGGTTACTGACTGTCCAAATCATCAGCAGCTCATGCAGCACCACGACAACCGAACTGTGAGTTTCCTGCTCCCTGAAAACCCTCACAATACTCTGGGCCCCGGGACTACACCTCCCCTACCCGTGGAGGGGATTCCACCTTGCTGCCCCGCTCCATCAGTCCCGGGCACTCACATACAAGGCAGCGGCGGTATCACCAACCTTCACCGCAACCCACGGGTGGCGTCACAGACAACTCCCCTGTAAATATTCCCTTTTCAATCGTGAGTGACAGACGGCTGCGCGAGCCCCGGATCCGGCTGCCACTCGAGCCACAGCCACCACCCGGATCCGAGTGCGGCCCGCCGGTTGTGATCTGTCTCTTGCCCGCGACACATTATACAGCAATACATGGAGGGTTATAGGGTGGGATTAAAGTATATGGCGGACTATGGGGGCTGCATTATAATATATGGAGGACTATGGGGGCTACCTTATACATGGACTATGGGGGTGCATTATAAAACATGGAAGACTGGGGGCTGCATTATAATACATGCTGGGCTATTTCGCTGCATTATAGAAAGAAAGAGAAAAAGCGATCAGGGAGCCCAATTATACAAAGAACAATCAATTTCATCAAAAATAGATTTTTATTGAGAATAAATATTGAATATTAATTATCTATCAAATACACAAGTGCTTGTTTGACAACTCTATATGCATCAACAATATACATGTAACGGAACCGTATCATGAAAAATATATATTCTAGAATGGATAAAATTATCATACATAAGTCAAAGATATATAATCCTTGAAGCTATAGAATATAAATTGAAACAAATATATATAGTAACAGAAATATCTGTAGATCAACAGGGATCACTTTTGCTGCACCAAGGTGTACTGCAACTCTAGTGCTTCAAGTAATATCAAACCCAGAATCGCTGGACATAGGAATGTAGCAGATATCGTTACAGACCACCAGGGGTCACTCTTGCTACACCACAGTCATATCTACCCTACTATTCACAATTACCCAATATTGGTTATTAAGTCAGTTAGGGATATGCCCATATAAACCCATAATGGTGAATTACCAATCAGAATTGTAAATACAGGATTGTTACTACATACATATACCCAAATAAACGGTTACTGTTAGAAAAGTGTGACACCCGACACGTGTTTCGGTTTCTTCGTCAGGGGGCGTGCCCAATCGACCGGAGAGGTTTAAATACAGCCCACCTCCAATCACCGCACATTACCATTAGTGACGCGCGCACCATCATTGCAACTCATCGACGCGAGGTCGTCCGCCGCGTCACAGATCATCTGACCCAGGGAAACATGTGACTCAAGTACAGAGGAGCCGTGGAGACACAGCGAGCTGAACAAGCGCCGATAACCTATGACAGCCGCGCGTTCAGGTGTGGGGCAAAATTAGAATTTATATCATGAATGCAAATTTAGGATTTAAATAGAGAGATTTTTGCAAACACAATATTTGTCAAGAGATACAAGTAAATCTATGTAGCCAGACAGCAATAAATAAAGAAGAGGGAATTCGTTCGTTGGATAATGATATAATACCCAAAAGCAAGACACATAGGACCATTGTACACATTGGTATCATTGTAAGATGTGATCAAGCAGCAAGTTCATTTGGATACTTAGAGAATGCTAAGCAGAACTGGGTCTGTCAATATGTGTGATGGGGGACGGACTACTTGATTATCCCCACTACTATGTATTGTGGGAGATGTACCCTCTTATGTAATATATACAAGTTTTAATATTTATAATAACATCATTTACACATGTTCTGTCCGTTCTAACCTAATATTTATGATATGTATCCTGTATAGGGGTATTTGAACGTTAACATAGGCATAATGATTTATACTTTATTTATTGCTGTCTGGCTACATAGATTTACTTGTATCTCTTGACAAATATTGTGTTTGCAATTTCCAGGGAATAGAAGTATAATCATGGATTGATTTATTCATTCCATATCTTTCACATATATTTAGATTCTGTAATGAATAGTACACTTATTATGTGGTCAAAAATCTCTCTATTTAAATCCTAAATTTGCATTCATGATATAAATTCTAATTTTGCCCCACACCTGAACGCGCGGCTGTCATAGGTTATCGGCGCTTGTTCGGCTCGCTGTGTCTCCACGGCTCCTCTGTACTCGGGTCACGTGTTGCCCTGGGTCAGATGATCTGTGACGCGGCGGCCGACCTCGCGTCGGTGAGTTGCCATGACAGCGCATGCGTCACTAATGGTGATGTGCGGTGATTGGAGGTGGGCTGTATTTAAACCTCCTTTCCGGTCGATCAGGCATGCCCCCTGACAAAGAAACCGAAACACGTGTTGGGTGTCACACGCTTCCAACGGTAACCGTTCATTTAGGTATATATATGTATGTAGTAACAATCCTGTATTTACAATTCTGATTGGTAATTCACCATTATGGGTTTATATGGGCATATCCCTAACTGACTTAACCAATATTGGGTAATTGTGAATAGTAGGGTAGATATGACTGTGGTGTAGCAAGAGTGACCCCTGGTGGTCTGTAACGATATCTGCTACATTCCTATGTCCAGCGATTCTGGGTTTGATATTACTTGAAGCACTAGAGTTTCAGTACACCTTGGTGCAGCAAAAGTGATCCCTGTTGATCTACAGATATTTCTGTTACTATATATATTTGTTTCAATTTATATTCTATAGCTTCAAGGATTATATATCTTTGACTTATGTATGATAATTTTATCCATTCTAGAATATATATTTATATATTTTTCATGATACGGTTCCATTACATGTATATTGTTGATGCATATAGAGTTGTCCAAACAAGCACTTGTGTATTTGATAGATAATTAATATTCAATATTTATTCTCAATAAAAATCTATTTTTGATGAAATTGATTGTTCTTTGTATAATTGGGCTCCCTGATCGCTTTTTCTCTTTCTTTCTTTCTAAATGTGGTTATGCGATTTTTGCCCATATATAGTCCTTGATATTACTAGATTGATTTAATAATGTACACTATCTAGTGATATATTATGTATCTGAAATCACTGTTTAAAATCCTCTTTGTTGGCTACATTATAATATCTGGAGGACTATGGGGAGTGCATTATACAATAATACATGAAGGACTATGGGGTGCAGCATAATATATAGAGGACTATGGGGTGATTATAATACATGGAGGACTGTGGGGTGAATTATAATATATTGAGGATTATGGGGTGAATTATACAAGAAGGACTATGGGATGAATTAAAATACATAGGGGACTATGGGAGGTGCATTATAATATATGGAGGTCTATGGGGAGTGTATTATAATACATGGAGGACTATGGGGTGCATTCTAATATATAAAGGGTTACGTGAGACCCATTATACTATTTGGAAGGCTATGTGGGGGCCATTATAGTATTTGGGTAGCTATGAGGGAGCCTTTGTATTTCTTTATCGTTCCTTATGGGAGACCCAAACCATGGGTGTATAGCTTCTGCCTCCGGAGGACACACAAAGTACTACACTCAAACGTGTAGCTCCTCCCTCCGGGCTATATACACCCCCTGGATGACAATCTACCCAGTTCAATGCTTTGTGTTTCAGGAGGATCACACACTTGCATTCTCTGATATTTTTTTATTTTTATTTTTAAAGATTTGGAAGAAAAGCGGGTCCAGTCTGGACTCCCGGCATGTCCCTTCACACCCCACTCTGTCGGGTGCTGTTAAGGTTGACTTTATAAGGCTGGAGCCTTCACATGCCGCGCTCCTTCACACCCTCTGTCGAGGCTCTGTTTGAAGTGGGAGCCTCCACGGTCCTCTCTGCTCGCAGAAGGCCGGTCTCCATCCGCAGCCCTGTCTGGTCCCTGCTGGAAGGAGCGTTACCCCCATTCAGGGACATGGCCCTGCGTCTCAAGAGCTAAGTATTGAGACGTTTTTTCAGGGGTCCCGGGTTCTTTTATTTGGGGGACAGTATGTGCTTTAGCGTTACTGTTAATTCCGGCCGGTTCTGGGGGTTTCCCCTGAGAACCGCGCCGAAGGTGCCTGCTCGTCGGCCGCTTTTTAAAATCTAGGCCCCGGCTTCTGTTTGGGCCTAGTTTCGTTTTCGGCTTCTCTGCATGTTTTGCATACAGCGCCGCCCACCGCCCGACCAGCAGAGGGGAGGGCACTCCTCTCTGGGGAGATGTTCCCTCCCCTGTATTTCTTCCTGTATCTCTCTGCCCTCCGTTTTTCCCGCTCTTGGGGCTTATACACGCCCCCCCTCTTCTCCCAGCGCCATTTTCTCAGCGTTCCTACACTGGAAGGCGCTGGATGCTGCAGCTGCATACTGTTAGAAGGCTGACGCTTCACAGGGGAGCGGTGGAATCCGGAGGGCACACAGAGAGCACGGGCTGGTAAGCCACAACCTCTGGTTGTGGACTTTTATTACACTCTCAGGCTTTCTACAGGAGTGTATTCTGGCTGCAGAGCTTCCACCATCAGCAGCATGTCTGTCACTAGGAGCAAGGCTGCAAACATGTACGCTATATGCACTGCGTGTAAGCTCATTCTGCCAGAGCCAAGCACATACCCACATTGTGATGCCTGTGCTAACATGTTTGTGTCTCAGCCTGGAGCCGCCTCAGGGGTCCCTCTGGCTGCTCCGGCCCCGGTGGCTGAACCCCCGGCTTGGGTAGCTTCCTTTTCACAAGCTATTTCCCAGTCTTTTGCCGACTCCATGGGGCAGCTGTCCCGGACACTGCTGTCCATGCATCAGCCCCCTTCTCAGGGTGTCTCTGCGGCTCCGAGCTCTGCAGAGCCCTCAGAGCATGTCCTAGGACCCCATCCCCCTAAACGGAGACGCAGGGAACCTTCTCCTTCCTCGTCCCACGGCTCTGATTCACAAGCCGAGGTGCAGGGCGAGGAGGATTTGTTTACTGTGGGCTCAGACGCTGCCTCTATGTACCCCATTGACTTGTCTGAGGGTGATGCGGATGTTAGTGACTTGATTGCGTCCATTAACTCCGTACTGAACCTCAACCCACAAGAGTCAGAGGAACAACCCTCTCTGGTAGAGGTACACCAGTTTACCTCTCCTAAGAAACCTAGGAGTATGTTTTTTAACCACTCCAGCTTTCAGACCACTGTTAACAAGCCCAGGGCCTGTCCTGACAAACGTTTTCCGAAGCGTAGTTCAGATGACCGTTTTCCTTTTCCACCGGAGGTGGTTAAGGACTGGGCCCAGTCCCCAAAGGTAGACCCTCCGGTGTCCAGAATCTCAGCCCGCACAGTCGTAGCTGTGGCTGATGGCACTTCTCTTAAGGATCCCACTGACCGCCAGGTTGACCTTCTGGCCAAGTCTGTATATGAGGCGGCAGGAGCCTCGTTCTCCCCGTCTTTTGCGGCAGTGTGGGCTCTTAAGGCAGTCTCTGCCTCTCTGGCGGAGATTCATTCCCTCTCCAGGGACTCTGTTCCTGAGACGGATGCCTTAACTTCTCAAGCTTCGGCTTTTGCATCCTATGCCATGTCTGCCATCCTGGAGGCTTCTCACCGCACTGCGGTGGCCTCCGCTAACTCCCTCGCGATCCGCAGGATCTTGTGGCTTCGAGAGTGGAAAGCAGACGCTTCCTCTAAGAAGTACCTTGCGAGTCTCCCTTTTGCTGGGTCCCGGCTGTTTGGGGAACATCTGGATGATATAATTAAGGAAGCTACTGGCGGGAAGAGTACTTCCTTGCCACAAGCTAAAGCCAAGAAACCTGTCCAGGGCAGGAACCAATCGAGGTTTCGTTCCTTTCGTTCCTCTAACTGGTCGTCCTCTAAGCCCTCGGCCTCGTCCACTACCGCAGTCAAGGATCGTAAATCCAACTGGCGCGCAAAGCCGCGTCCTCAAAAGACCGGAGGAGCCGCTGCCACTAAGGCAGCCTCCTCGTGACTATCTGGCCGCGCCAGCAACGTCCTTAGTCGGTGGCAGGCTCTCCCACTTTAGCGACGTGTGGTTGCAACACGTCTCCGATCAGTGGGTGCGGGATATCATCTCCCACGGCTACAGGATAGAATTTTCTTCCAGCCCGCCAAACAGATTTTTTCTGTCCACCCCCCCCTGCTCCAAAGCCGCCGCCTTCTCTCAGGCCGTGGCATCCCTGCAGGCCAACGGTGTAATTGTTCCGGTTCCCGCCCGGGAACGGTTCAGCGGTTTCTACTCAAACCTCTTTCTAGTCCCCAAAAAGGACGGTTCCTTCCGACCCATCCTGGATCTCAAGCTTCTCAACAAGCATGTTCAGGTGCGGCACTTTCGCATGGAATCTCTGAGATCGGTCATTGCCTCAATGACCCAAGGAGATTTTCTGGCATCCATCGACATCAGAGATGCCTATCTGCATGTGCCTATTGCGGTTTCACACCAGCGTTGGCTACGCTTTGCGATCGGAGAGGAACATTTCCAATTCGTGGCTCTCCCCTTCGGCTTAGCCACGGCCCCTCGAGTATTCACCAAGGTCATGGCAGCAGTGGTTGCGGTCCTGCACCTCCAGGGGTTGGCAGTGATTCCTTACCTGGACGACCTTCTAGTCAAGGCCTCATCCAGTGCAGACTGCCAGAGGAGTGTCTCTCTCACTCTCGCCACGCTAGTTCAGTTCGGGTGGCTTGTCAACCTGCCCAAGTCCACTCTGACCCCGACCCAGGTGCTTTTGTACCTAGGGATGCAATTCGAGACTCTGCCGGCACTTGTCAAGTTGCCCTTAGTCAAACAGCAGTCCCTTCGTCTGGCGGTGCGCTCTCTGCTGAGGCACCGCCGTCATTCCATCAGACACCTCATGCAGGTGCTGGGTCAGATGGTGGCGTCCATGGAAGCGGTTCCCTTTGCTCAGTTCCATCTGCGTCCCCTGCAGTTGGACATTCTCCGCTGTTGGGACAAGCGGATCTCTTCCTTGCACAGGCAGGTGGCTCTGTCGTCACAGACCAGGAGCTCCCTTCAGTGGTGGCTTCGGCCCCTCTCTCTGTCTCAGGGACGCTCCTTCCTGACTCCGTCCTGGGTGATCCTCACCACGGATGCCAGCCTCTCCGGTTGGGGAGCAGTATTTCTCCATCACCGAGCACAGGGCACTTGGACTCCGTCCGAATCAGCCCTCTCGATCAATGTGCTGGAGATCAGAGCTGTGTTTCTAGCTCTCCTAGCCTTTCACCACCTGTTGGCGGGCAAGCACATTCGAGTTCAGTTGGACAACGCGACAGCGGTTGCCTACATCAATCACCAGGGCGGGACTCACAGCCGTCTGGCGATGTTGGAGGTTCAACGAATCCTCCAGTGGACGGAGGACTCCAAGTCCACCATGTCTGCAGTCCACATCCCAGGCGTGGAAAACTGGGAGGCCGATTACCTCAGCCGTCAAACCGTGGACAGCGGCGAGTGGGCCCTGCATCCGTCAGTGTTCAGATCAATCTGCCGCAAGTGGGGCACTCCGGAAGTGGACCTAATGGCATCCCGGCACAACAACAAGGTTCCGGTTTACGTGGCTCGCTCCCACGATCCTCAGGCCTTCGCAGCAGACGCACTGGTTCAAGATTGGTCTCAGTTCCGTCTGGCCTATGTGTTTCCCCCTCTAGCGCTCTTGCCCAGGGTTCTGCGCAAGATCAGAATGGAGGGCCGGCGAGTCATACTCATTGCTCCGGACTGGCCCAGGCGAGCCTGGTACCCAGACCTGCTCCGTCTGTCCGTAGAGGTGCCGTGGCATCTCCCGGACCGCCGAGACCTTCTCTCTCAAGGTCCGTTCTTCCGCCAGAATTCTGCGGCTCTCAGATTGACGGCGTGGCTCTTGAGTCCTGGATCCTGACGGCGTCAGGCATTCCCTCTGAGGTCATCTCCACCATGACTCAGGCTCGGAAGTCTTCCTCGGCCAAGATTTACCACAGGACTTGGAGGATTTTCCTGTCCTGGTGTCGCTCTTCCGACCATGCTCCTTGGCCGTTCTCCTTGCCGACCATCCTGTCTTTTCTACAGTCCGGTCTACAGCTAGGACTGTCCCTCAATTCCCTCAAGGGACAGGTGTCGGCTCTGTCGGTATTGTTCCAGCGGCGTATCGCCCGACTGGTTCAGGTGCGCACCTTCATGCAGGGCGCATCTCACATCATTCCTCCTTACCGGCGGCCCTTGGATCCCTGGGACCTTAATCTGGTCCTCACGGCCTTACAGAAACCCCCCTTTGAGCCTCTCAGGGAGGTTCCCTTGTTTTGACTTTCACAGAAAGTTGTTTTTCTAGTAGCCATAACTTCTCTCAGGAGAGTTTCTGATTTGGCTGCGCTCTCTTCGGAATCCCCCTTTTTGGTGTTTCACCAAGACAAGGTGGTTCTTCGTCCGTCTCCGGACTTTCTCCCTAAGGTGGTGTCTCCTTTCCACCTTAACCAAGACATTTCATTGCCTTCTCTTTGTCCGGCCCCTGTGCATCGCTTTGAAAAGGCGTTGCATACCTTGGATTTGGTGCGGGCGCTCCGAATCTATGTGTCACGCACCGCCGTTTTTAGGCGGTGCACCTCACTTTTTGTGCTAACCACTGGTCAGCGCAAAGGTCTCGCTGCTTCTAAACCGACCCTAGCTCGTTGGATCAGGTCGGCTATCACCGATGCCTACCAGTGTTCTCAGGTGCCTCTCCCGCCAGGGATTAAGGCGCACTCGACCAGAGCTGTCGGTGCCTCCTGGGCTTTCAGGCACCAGGCTACGGCTCAGCAGGTTTGTCAGGCTGCCACGTGGTCCAGTCTGCACACTTTTTCGAAGCACTACCAGGTGCATGCTCATGCTTCGGCAGATGCGAGCTTGGGCAGACGCATTCTTCAGGCGGCTGTCGCCCATTTGTGAAGTTAGGTTTTGCCTACTTCTCAGTTTGGTTTATTCCCACCCATGGACTGCTTTGGAACGTCCCATGGTTTGGGTCTCCCATAAGGAACGATAAAGAAAAAGAGAATTTTGTTTACTTACCGTAAATTCTTTTTCTTATAGTTCCGACATGGGAGACCCAGCACCCTCCCTGTTGCCTGTTGGCAGTTTTTTTGTTCCGTGTGTTTCACCGGCTGTTGTTAGTAGTCAGAGTTACGGTTATTCCGAGTTTTACTCTATCTCTACTTATGGGTGGATGTCCTCCTTCAGCTTTTGCACTGAACTGGGTAGATTGTCATCCAGGGGGTGTATATAGCCCGGAGGGAGGAGCTACACCGTTGAGTGTAGTACTTTGTGTGTCCTCCGGAGGCAGAAGCTATACACCCATGGTTTGGGTCTCCCATGTCGGAACTATAAGAAAAAGAATTTACGGTAAGTAAACAAAATTCTCTTTTTTATGGAGGGCCATTGCACTTTATGCAAGCAAGTGTGAAAATTTGTGTTGTGTCCATCATACTGTGCGGAGGGTTGTGTGGGGGTCATTATACTATTTGGAGGCTTTAAAAATAACCAAAATTGCCAAAACACAAGGGAACATATACAAGTATATCAATTTATCTCAACCATGGAAAAGTAGAAGGCAAGATAGCCCAGGCTACCTGCACAAAAACAATTGAAATAACCAAAATACAAAGCAAATAGCCAATTAAAATAACAAATTTTATTAGAGTTAATTAAAAAGTTTAAAAAAAGGTAAATAACAAGTGACTGAAGAATACCAGCAAGGAACAGAAGGAGGAAAAAATCAATGAAAGATGTGGCTGTACACAATATGTATAGCTCTACTCCATACCACCAGAGATTAATTAGAAGTATTTAGATATACAGCACAAGTGTGCATAAGAAAGCTCTGATGGAATTAGAGCAGGGCAAAACAATAAAGTACAAATCACAAAGAAATAAAGTACTGTTTAAAGGTGTAGGAAACCAAATCTATTAATAGATTACCCAGTGGCATCTCCTCCTGCTGGTGCTGGCGTCCGTCCCTACACGTGTTTCAGCATGAAAGCCTTCGTCAGGAGGGTTAGAAGGGGCCATTATACTGTATGAAGGCCCATTATAATGCATGGACACCTGCGTGGGGATCATACTGTGTTGGGGGTCACTATTCATTGCCGTGGTAGTTGTAGGGGGGTACTTTGAGGAGGAATTCACTGTGGGGATCATACAGTGTTTGTGAGGCAATTTTGTTGGCATCATACTTTATGGCTGCAATGAAAAGGGAACCAGGAGGCTTCAATAGGACTGCAATTACTTTGAAAGGGCTAAAAGGTTGTAAGATATGTTCCTATGTGACCAAGCCAAATATTATTATAATTAATAATAACAATAATAATAATAATAATAATAATAGTGTTTTTTTTGGGGGGGAGTGGCAATTAGAAATTCTGCTATGGGGCCCCATGATTTCTATGTACGCCCCTGCTTTGCACTGTCCCTCACAGGCAGTTTTTGACCACATATGGGGTATTGTAGTTAGGAGAATTTGTTCAACAAATTGGTGCTTTATCTCCTCTTCCCTAGTGAAAGGGATTAAAGCAACATTTTTGAGCTTTAAAAATGTACATTTTTCATTTTCACAGCTCAACGTTATACAATTCTGTGAAGCACCTGGGGTTTCCAGGTGCTCACCACACATCTAGGTAAACTCTTTGTAAAGTCTAGTTTCCAAAATGGGATCACTTGTGGGGGATGTCCACTATTTGGCCACATCAGTGGTTCTCCAAACGTGAAAAAGTCAAATGGCGCTCCTTCCCTTCCAAGCCCTGCCATGTGCTCAAACAGTAGATTTCCACCACACATGGGGTATTAATGTACTGAGGAGAGATTGCACAATAAATTGTACAGTGGAATTTCTCCTGCTACCCTTGTGAAAATGCAAAATTTGGGGCTAAAGTAACATTTTTGTGCGGAAAAAGTAATATTTTCATTTTTTCCTTCCACATTTTTTCGTTTAGTTAGTGAAGGACCTAAAGCATTAATAAATGTCTTTGACTCCCAGCCCCTTGCTTGACTTTAGGCAAGATACATTTGTCTTTGTCCTCGTCACATGGTTGCTACCAGACACGGTTGAAGCCGTCTAAACCAAATAGGGTTATCTTGGTCTCATTAGAATATGGCTTCAATAATCCATGTCCTTAGTTAGATGCATTAATCTAACCTATTTTCTAATATGCAGTATATCACAAGAGTGAACATATCCCTTATATTTTGTCACAAGTGACAAACAACCCCTGTGGTGTTCGGCTGTAGAAGGTCGCTGCGTTTGGCTGCACAAACTGCTCCTTGATATTCCTTTCCTTCTTCTGTGGAGTGAATGAAGTTCTATGTATTTTCTCTGTTAGGGTTAACTTTTTCCCTTTTAGGACCCTGCGGATATCTTTACCTTTCAGCTGCTAATTATTATGCTCTCCCTGTTTCTTTATGTACCCACATTACCCCTTGGATTGTTACTGGTGATAAAGTTTATTTCTATATGGTCCAGATTGTAAGCAGTCTGCTTGTAATCTCCTGGAAACATTTTGCTTTTTATTGCTGTCGCTCTCCCAAAGTCATCTTGCAGATAAGTTGTTCATTTGAACTGCCCTTTTTGTTTTCCCTATGTCTTATTTAGGACTTAGTGGGGTTGACTAGTGCTCATCCTGTCCGATCATTACCTAGGGCCCAGTTCAGGGTCAGCGAGGGTCTAGGTTCCGCACCTATTCGCCGAGCAGGATACCTATCTAGTGATGTCAGGGGAGCCAGGGGCCAGCACAAGGTTTTATAAGGAGTCACCCTCTCTCCTAGACATGGGTCCCACCTTTCCTGCCCTCCTTATTTGCCATTTGCTCGGTATTTCCCCATACCCATCCCTAGCATGACACATTTTTGAAAATATTCTCTTTGCAAAACTACCCTCCGTTTCCAAAATTCAGTTTAAGTGTGGAGGAAACAAAACAAAAGAGCAAAAAAAGAAAAATTGCCTGGTCCTTAAGGAGTTGGGGAGAAAAGCAGTCAAAGTTTAAAAAATTATTTTTCTAAATTTTCAGAAAATAAAAGAAAAAAATATCAACCTAAAATTAAGCTAACATAAAGTATAATGTGTCATGAAAAAATAGTCTCAGAATCAGCAGGATATTTAGGAGCGTTCCAAAGTTATTACCACAAAGTGACACTGGTAACATTTGAATAAATGGGGCTTAATCATTAAGCTCAAAATTGGCTCTGTCATTAAAGGGTTAAACAAACAGGACAATTGGGCAATACACAAATTAACATGACATCTGAGTGCCGTCCCATTTTTATCCTCACACATCCAAAGACTTCTGTTTGGTAAGTTTAATTCCTGACTAGGATCATATATGAATTCATAGTATCATAGTATCATAGTTTTTAAGGTTGAAGGGAGACTCTAAGTCCATCTAGTTCAACCCGTAGCCTAACATGTTGATCCAGAGGAAGGCAAAAAACCCCAATGTGGCAAACAAGTTCCAATGGGGAAAAAATTTCCTTCCTGACTCCACATCCGGCAATCAGACTAGTTCCCTGGATCAATACCCTGTCATAAAATCTAATATACATAACTGGTTATATTAAATTTTTCAAGAAAGGCATCCAGGCTCTGCTTAAATGTTAGTAGTGAATCACTCATTACATCATGTGGCAGAGAGTTCCATAGTCTCACTGCTCGTACAGTAAAGAATCCTCGTCTGTGATTATGATTAAACCTTCTTTCCTCAAGACGTAGCGGATGCCCCCGTGTTCCAGTCGCAGGCCTAGGTGTAAATAGATCTTTGGAAAGGTCTCTGTACTGTCCCCTCATATATTTATACATTGTGATTAGATCTCCCCTAAGCCTTCGTTTTTCCAGACTAAATAACCCCAAGTTTAATAACCTGTCTTCGTATTGCAGCCCCCCCATTCCTCTAATAATCTTGGTCGCTCTTCTTTGCACCCTCTCCAGTTCAGCTATGTCCTTCTTATATATCGGTGACCAGAATTGTACACAGTATTCTAAGTGCGGTCGCACTAGTGACTTGTACAGAGGTAGAACTATATTTTTTTCATGAACACTTATACCTCTTTTAATACATCCCATTATTTTATTAGCCCTGGCAGCAGCTGCCTGACACTGTCCACTAAAGTGAAGTTTACCATCCACCCATACACCCAAGTCTTTTTCTGTGTCTGTTTTACCCAGTGTTCTACAATTAAGTACATAATCATAAATGTTATTTCCTCTACCCAAGTGCATGACCTTACATTTATCTACATTAAACTTCAATTGCCACTTCTCAGCCCAATCCTCCAATTTACATAAATCTCCCTGTAATATAAAATTATCCTCCTCTGTATTGATTACCCTGCAGAGTTTAGTATCATCTGCAAATATTGAAATTCTACTCCGCATGCCCCCAACAAGGTCATTTATAAATATGTTGAAAAGAAGCGGGCCCAATACTGACCCCTGTGGTACCCCACTATGAACTGAGACCCAGTCCGAGTACGTACCATTAATAACCACCCTTTGTTTCCTATCACTGAGCCAGTTTTTAACCCAGTTACACATATTTTCCCCTATCCCCATTATTCTCATTTTATGTACCAACCTTTTGTGTGGCACCGTATCAAAAGCTTTTGAAAAGTCCATATACACAACATCCACTGCATTTCCCTGGTCCAGGCTTGAACTTACCTCTTCATAGAAGCTGATCAAATTAGTTTGACAGGATCGATCCCTCATAAACCCATGTTGATACTCTGTCATAAGGTTATTTTTCTTGAGATACTCCAGTATAGCATCTCTCAAGAAACCCTCAAGGATTTTACCAACCGTAGAGGTTAAACTTACCGGCCTATAATTTCCCGGCTCAGTTTTTGTCCCCTTTTTGAATATTGGCACCACATTTGCTATGCGCCAGTCCTGCGGTACCGACCCTGTTATTAAGGAATCTGAGAAGATTAAAAATAATGGTCTATCTATCACAGAACTCAATTCCTGTAGTACTCTGGGGTGTATGCCATCCGGGCCCGGAGATTTGTCAACCTTAGTGATTTCGAGGCGGCGGCGTACTTCCTGCTGGGTTAAGCAGGTAATATTCAAGGGTGAATTTATGGCATCACTGGTCATGTCATCTGCCATGGCATTTTCTTGTATAAAAACCGTAGAAAAAAAGTCATTCAGCAGGTTGGCTTTACCCTCATCCCCTTCCACCATTTCACCAAGACTATTTTTAAGGGGGCCAACACTATCGCTTTTCAGTTTTTTACTGTTTATGTAGTTAAAGAATATTTTAGGATTATTTTTACTTTCTCTCGCAATGAGTTTCTCTGTCTCATACTTAGCTAACTTAATTTGCTTTTTACATATTTTATTTAATTTTCTATAATTATATAATGCCTCATCACTACCTACCCTCTTTAATTCTTTTAAGGCTTTCTGTTTTTCTTTTATTGCTTCCCTTACAGCTCTATTTAGCCATAGGGGTTTCCTCCTATTTCTAGCATGTTTGTTCCCATAGGGTATATTTTCTGCACAAGCCCTATTCAGGATGCTCATAAAAGTCTCCCATTTGCTTTGTGTACTTTTATTACTTAGTACATCATCCCAGTTTATTGCACTAAGATCATCTCTCAACCGTTTAAAATTTGCTTTCCTGAAGTTTAGTGTCCTTGTAGCCCCTCTACTATACATCTTACTAAAGAATACATGAAAACGTATTATTTTGTGATCACTATTCCCCAAGTAACCCCCAACTTGTATATTTGATATGCGGTCTGGCCTATTGGTTAGTACAAGGTCTAGTAGTGCTCCCCCTCTTGTGGGGTCCTGTACCATTTGTGAAAGGTAATTATCTTTCATTGTTATCAAAAATCTATTTCCTTTGCTGGAACTGCAAGTTTCTGTTCCCCAATTTATATCAGGATAGTTAAAGTCCCCCATAATAATTACCTCTCCGAGACTCGCTGCTTTATCAATTTGCTTTATGAGGAGATTCTCTACCTCTTCCATAATATTCGGCGTCTTATAACACACCCCTATCAGTATTTTATTATTCACTCTCCCCCCCCTTATCTCCACCCATAGGGACTCTACATTCTCAGTACCCTCACATATGTTGTCACGCAGGATGGGTTTTAAGGATGATTTTACATATAGACACACACCTCCCCCTCGCTTATTTGTACGGTCATTCCTGAATAGGCTATAACCCTGTAAATTAACAGCCCAGTCATAGCTCTCATCCAGCCATGTCTCTGATATCCCCACTATATCATAATTTTCTTCCAACAATATTAATTCTAATTCCTCCACCTTATTTGTGAGGCTTCGGGCATTAGTGTACATGCACGTTACGTATGACTCTGTACCTATATTCCTGCTTACTGTATTGACTGTCCTAACCCTTCCCCCCGTACCACCCCCAATTTCATTACTTGTGCCCTGGTCACTATCTGCACTACATTCCCCTTCTATAAAGTGAATACCCTCGCCCCCCATTCCTAGTTTAAACACTCCTCCAACCAATGTGTCCCCATGTTTTGGGCAGACATGAACACCCCATAAAATATAATGGTTACGGCTTCTATCTGTGAAAAGCTCGGTTATAGAACTCATACCGGATACACATCTGAATGGGGCGGCATGTTCCATGTACAGGTTGGCTTTATCATTGCTTTAAAGAGCTCTGAACTTGAATCCTAAATACTCTGTATTGTTTTTCTTCAACAGAAACGCCCTGCTCCATATTTTCTTCAGAGCCAAGTGCAAAGGTAAGTCTCATTGAATTCTCTTAAAGATGTTGTGCATTTGTCACCCAGGGAAGGGGGTACTCGCTCCCGGGCAGCATACACAGTTAGGGATGTCACTTTGGTGGCCGTTGCCCACTTCCGTGCGCTTCCGTGCCCTGGGTCCCTTTTGTAAGGGGAGTATTTACAGGGGAGATAAGAGTTAATGTTCATGTGACGCCACCTACGGTGATGCGGGAAAAGGGAATGGATGCCGCCGCTGCTGTTTGTGAGGGACTGGGGTTGGGGTTGGTGGAATTGGCAGCTAGTATGTTAATCCCTTCGCGGGTAGGGATAACCCCAGTGTCCCTTTTGGTGCTGGATGAGGCTGAATCGCGCTGGAAGAAGGGGATGGCACAGTACTGGTAAACCAACTTTCCTCTACTCACAAATACATCCGGGAGACGGCTGCTTTCGGTCCCCTATTTCCCAATGCTGGTGCAGTATCCAGGGCTCTCTCGCTCTTGTGGCACTGTGGTTTAAGGTTGGGACCCCGTGGCCTGAAGCGTCTGTGGGTCCCTGAACTGACCTTGGCAGTTTCTGGTCCAAATGGCGGCAGTGTGAACCCTCTCGGGATGGCGTGGAGCTACTTTCCCTGGCTCAGTCGTTGCTGCTGGTACCTCGGAGTTTTGTGTGTTAGCCAGGTCCTTGAAGGTTTCCTGCTCTGCAGCTTTTTAGCAGGTTGTTTGCAGCTGTCACCTACTCTAGGGCCCTGTGCCCTGTCTGTACCCTGGTTCCAGAGACATGCGTCCTGTGCCTTCCCTGGAACCTCCCTCTCTGTGCCCCAGGTCACTGGGTACCCGATCCAGCTAGAGGCACACCTGACCCTTCACATTTCCTGGGTCTGTCTACACTGTTCGAGCACTTGCTTATCTTGTACGTCAGACACTCACCGCCCCCCCCCCCCCACTGGGCTTGACTGGGATCGCTCCACCCCTTTCAGGGCCATCCCCTAGGTCCCCCTCCCGGGGCAACCTACCCAGTGGGACGTAGGAAAGCTGGGATTTAAAGGTGTTGGTGTTTTCAGCATTGATACTCATGGGAACCAGGGGGGGTAGGCACTGCATCCTAGGAGAGGGTACTGTATTCTTCATTATAAAATAATATCAGCCACTGCTAATAGTCGCACCCCTTCAAGTAAGAGCACAGCAGATCAATGGTGGCCGCTGATTGATAATGTCCTGCGAGCCCCTGGAGATATGGTGCCGGGACGGAGGATGAGTATACAATGCGTATATTTTACAGGGGAATATAGTATTTTAAAAGGGATTGTGTAATTGATGGACAACCCCTTCAATGTTGTAATAACCGAGCTCTACAAATGCTGAGATATACGTAATGTTAAGTATTTATTTCATTACTGCTGCCTTTCTATATCCATTTGAGCTCTTCCAATGAGAGGGTGACCTTCTACACCAGAGGTGTCAAACCCAGCTAGGTGTATGGGGCACACATAGAAAAAAAAATTGAGAGGGGCCACGCTCCTTGCAGGACAAAGTGTAATTTTTAATAATTCCATAGTTGTTTCTATACACGTTTGGCTCACTTTTTTGAACATTTTTTGCTTGTTCATTATAACAAACCTGCACTTTTTTGTTTAGTTTATATATATATATATATATATATATATATATATATATAGAGAGAGAGAGGGAGAGAGAGATGTTGTTGTGTGTAGTTGCAAAGTGTTTGTGTAGGGCGCTGTAAATGTCCTGGGTGTTGTCTGGGTGTGGGGGGTGTGAGAGCGGTGTTGTTTGTGAGTGTTGCGTTGTTTGTGGAGCGCTGTGTGTCTGCAGAGTTGTGTGTGTGTGGTGCTGTGTGTGTTGCGCGGTTTGTGTGGGTGTGTGTGTTTTGGTGGGAAGTGTGTTTTGTGCAGTGTGTGTGTGTTAGAGGAGTAGTCCTGGGGAGAGAGGAGTATAATAGGAGGAGTAGTCCTGGGTGGAGAGGAGTATAATAGGAGGAGTAGTCCTGGGTGGAGAGGAGTATAATAGGAGGAGTAGTTCTGGAGGTGAGGAATATAATATGAGGAGTAGTCCTGGGGGGAGAGGAGGATAATAGGAGGAGTAGTGCTGGGGAGAGAGGAGTATAATAGGAGGAGTAGTCTTGGGGGGAGAGGAGGATAATAGGAGGGGTAGTCCTGGGGAGAGAGGAGGATAATAGGAGGAGTAGTCCTGGGGGGAGAGGAGTATAATAGGAAGAGTAGTCCTGGGGAGAGAGGAGGATAATAGGAGAAGTAGTCCTGGGGGGAGAGGAGTCTAATAGGAGGAAGTGTCCTGGGGGAGGTGTCTAGTAGGTGAAGTAGTCCTGTGGGGGAGGTGTCTAATAGGTGGAGTAGTCCTTGGGGGGAGATGTCTAATAGGTGGAGCGGTCCTGGGGGGAGGTGCCTAATAGGTGCCCAATGTGTGCGGTGGGCGTGGCTGAGTGGGCATAGTGTGGGGGGCGTGGCCAAGCAGGCATAGTTTAGGGGGGCGTGGCTGAGCGGGCATAGTGTGGCAGGGACGTGGCCGAGCGGGCATAGTGGGGCGTGGCTGAGTGGGCATAGTGGGTGGCGTGGCCGAGTGGGCATAGTGGGGGGGGGCGTGGCCGAGCGGGCATAGTGTGGGGGGCGTGGCCGAGCGGGCATAGTGGGGGGGCGTGACCGAGCGGGCATAGTGGGGGCGTGGCTGAGCGGGCAGAGTGTGGGGGGAGTGGCCGAGCGGGCATAGTGTGGGGGGTGCGTGGCCGAGCGGGCACAGTGCGGGGGTCGTGGCCCGGGTAACTATGCAACACGGTTTCCATAGTTACCCGATGTGTACCATGGTTACCAGCGTACGCCGACTCCAGCACACGTGTGCCAGGAGCCGGGGTAAGCTAGTAACCATGGTACACATCAGGTAACCATTCAAAGCGACAGTGCTGGTTCATTTTTTGTTTGTTGGTCTCCTGCTGTGCAGCATGCATTAACGTGTTTGACAGCTGGAGACTAACGATCTGAATGGGCAGGGAGCCGGCATACGCTGGTAACCATGGTACACAATCGGGTAATTAAGCAAAGTGGTTTCCATGGTTACCCGATGTGTACCATGGTTACCAGCATACGCCGGCTCCGGCACGATCCCAGCAACGCAAGGGTATGTCTCGGCTGGGTTACTGGTGTGGGCTCCCGGGGATGCAGCAGTCAACTGGGAGTCGGGGCTCCGTGTGGGTTCGGAGAATGCGTGCGGAGGGTGGGGCCAAGCCGAGCGTCCAATGCTTGAGGGGGGCGGGGCTTGACCGAGCGGCCAATGTGTGCGGGGGGGTCTGGTCGAGCGGCCAATCCGTGCGGGGGGCGGGGCCAGGCCGCTGTGTCCAGGATGAAATGGGTCCTGATCATGGGCACGTATCTTACGTGCTTGTTGCGGCCCGCAGACCCTGTGAAGATCGCGGCCCTATGACGGGGATCGGCGCCGGCAAGGCTTTTCTAGGGTTGAATCATTGACAGTGCTGCACAGCAGAGCTTTCTGCACTATACCAATGGCTGTTCTCTGCCAATCAGATGCAAGGAGATGACGTCATGCAGCGGCGTCACCTCCTTGCATCTGATTGGCGGCCAGAAAGCTCCTATGCGCGGCACTGCAAATGATTCAACTGTGCTCTGCTGGCGCCGACCTCCAGCATAAGGCCATGATCGTTAGTGGGTCTGCGGGCCGCAACAAGCAGCCTCGGGCCACATGCTGCTCTCGGGGGCCGCATGTTTGAGACCTCTGTTCTACACTAAACCCAGACTTACCCTCTTCTGGGCCTCGGCCTGTACAATGAGCCGAGAAGCAGGATCAAGCTGTGCTGTGTACTAATTTAAACAGTCCTCTCACAGGTTGGAGGGAAAGAAGGGGAGTGCACCCCGAAATGTACAGTGCAAACGGCACGATTATTCAGCACATCCAAACTAAGTGGAAAAAAGTGCAGATGCAAACTGTTCTGGCTGCAACACAGAAACGCTGAATGCTGCCTCCCAGGAGCTCATTGTGTAGGCCAGGGGTCTCAAACTCGGCTGGGCATATGAGCCACACATAGAAGAAGAAGAATTTGAGGGGCCACATTCTTTGCAGGACAAAGTGGCATTTTTTTGGTGCCATATTTTTTTCTCTCCACACCTTTGGATCACTGTGAATATTTTTTGCTCGTTTATTATAACAACATACACTTTTTTAGTTTACATATAAAAAAACAACATTTCTTTACATACTTTATTTTTTTTGTTTACATTTTATCTTTCTTGTAAGTAATATAGTTTTACAACTAGCACCATTTAGTGATTTTGGCCAAGATATTTTAGTAATATTCCCCATCCTGTTCCCCATGCTGTAGTAATGTACTCATCCTTGTACCTATCCTGTAGTAACGTGCCCATACTTGTCCCCATCAATTTTTGTGAAACTTGTCACCGAGGATCTCAAAGTCCAAACAAAATGGAAATTTGATAATCTCACAAAGACCCAGAGAGATGCCCTGAGAGAACTTAGGGCCATGGATGATGAGGTATTTAAAGATGCAGACAAGGGGGGGGGGCACACATAGTAATCTGGCCTAAGGACCAATACGAGCGGGAAGTCTTGAGGCAGCTGAGGAATCCTGATCCTAAACTACACTCCAACCCCCTACCTCTCTTTTCTAGACAATTGCATGCCATCTTGTTTAGGGCATTTGATGATGGCCATATTACTAAAAAAGTTTTCGAGGGCCTTACCACCACCTATCCCAAAATACCCACCTTTACACATAATCCCTAAAATCCACAGAGACCCCCTTTAACCTACAGGACATCCCATTGTGTCAGGGATAGAGGGTCTATGCCATATGTAGGTTCATAGACTACTACCTTAACCCACTTGTTGAGACATTACCTTCATATGTCAAAGACACAATGGATGTCCTGAATAGGGTTGATGGGATCTTTGTGGATGATAACGTGTTGCTGGTTACAGCAGATGTAGAATCCCTGTATACTTGCATGGACCACCAGCATGGTCTACAGGCAGTTCACTTCTTCCTCAGGGCAGCCAACCGGGATAGACACCTATGTGATTTGATTATTGAACTGGTCGACTTTGCCCTGTCACACTATTTTTTTGTGTTTAAGAATTCCTTTTATCTTCACCGTCGTGGCACTGCAATGGGGACGGCCTATGCCCAGTCTTATGCAAACCTCTTCCAGGAGTACTGGGAGTGGGCTTTGTCTGGGGGGAACAGTCACCGGCCGGCTCTCATATCCAGTGCTGGATAAGATACATCCACGATATTTTTATTTTCTGGCAGGGCACAGCGAGCAACTCGGTTTTTTTTCATACACTCAATAACAATGAGTATCACATCAAATTAATACACAGGTGTGATTCTTGCAAAATTGATTTTTTTGAGCATACAGTTGGACCATGGTCAAGGTAGTGCTATAAAGACCGACGTTTATCGCAAAAAAGTTGGTTCATTTTTTATTACACGCATCCTCCTCGCACAAATGCTCCACCATTAGAGCTATCCCGGTTGGCCAATTCTTGAGGATGCGGCGGATATGCTCTACCGAAGAATGTTTTGAGGTCAGTGACCTTAACACCTGCTTTTTACAGAGAAGTTACAGCAACAGGTGTGTAAAGGGTGGGTACAAGTGAGCAAAATACACTTCCCGGGCTCAGTTACATCAACCAACTAAGAAAGATGGATCTGAACAAAAATGGAGATTCCTCTCAACTTATAACTATGAGTGATTAGCTATAAAGGCCATTCTTTTAAAACATTTGTCCATCTTAAACATGGAGCCCTCCTTCACTCAATTTTTATCTGAAAGACCACTTTTGACCTCTAGGCGGTGTAAGGGGTGCTTCACACACAGCGAGCTCGCTGCCGAGATCGCTGCTGAGTCACGCTTTTTGTGACGCAGCAGTGACCTCATTAGCGATCTCGCTGTGTGTGACACTGAGCAGCGATCTGGCCCCTGCTGCGAGATCGCTGCTCGTTACACACAGCCCTGGTTCGTTTTCTTCAAAGCCGCTCTCCCGCTGTGACACACACATCGCTGTGTGTGACAGCGAGAGAGCGACAAATGAAGCGAGCAGGGAGCAGGAGCCGGCGTCTGACAGCTGAGGTAAGCTTGTAACCAAGATAAACATCGGGTAACCAAGGTGGTTACCCGATATTTACCTTAGTTACCAGCCTCCGCAGCTCTCACGCTGCCTGTGCTGCCGGCTCCGGCTCTCTGCACATGTAGCTGCTGTACACATCGGGTTAATTAACCCGATGTGTATAGCAGCTAGGAGAGCAAGGAGCCAGCGCTAAGCAGTGTGCGCGGCTCCTTGCTCTCTGCACATGTAGCTGCATTACACATCGGGTTAATTAACCCGATGTGTACAGCAGCTAGGAGAGCAAGGAGCCAGCGCTCAGTGTGCGCGGCTCCCTGCTCCCTGCACACAGCGCTGGTAACTAATGTAAACATTGGGTAACCATACCCGATGTTTACCTTTGTTACCAGTCTCCGCAGCTTCCAGTCGGCGGCTCCGTACAAGCGCAGCGTCGCTTCCACGTCGCTGCTGGCTGGGGGCTGTTCAGTGGTCGCTGGTGAGATCTGCCTGTTTGACAGCTCACCAGCGACCATGTAGCGATGCAGCAGCGATCCTGACCAGGTCAGATCGCTGGTCGGATCGCTGCTGCATCGCTAAGTGTGAAGGTACTTTAAGAACCTCAGTGATGTCCTTATCCAAAGTCATTATGTATCTAAGATAACAAACCCCTTTAACACCAGAGGTCCTATCGTGGGTTGTTATTCATGTGGCCGCTGTGCTGCCTGCGCCAATGTCCTGCGCTGCTTCACTTTTGAGACAGCAGATGGTTTTCGTTGCTATAAAATAAATCACTACATCACATGTAAAAGCACCCACATGGTATATTATGCCACGTGTGGTTGCTCCAAAATCTATATTGGCCTGACCTCCAGAGAACTACGGGTTAGTCCAAGAACATTTGTGGGACATTGGTGCGGCCAGGACTGCGACCGATGTGGATTTTTTGAAAAGTTTGCCTTGTCACTTCACAGATTTCCATAATTGTGATCCTAGGTCCCTGAGGATTTGAGACTTAGGCGGGCTTTGCACGTTGCGACATCGGTAACAATGTGTTACCGACGCTGCAGCGATAGTCCCCGCCCCCTTCGCAGGTACGATATCTTGTGATTGCTGGTGTAGCGAACATTATCGCTACGCCAGCTTTACATGCACTCACCTGCCCTGCGACGTCGCTGTGGCAAGCGACCCGCCTACTTCCTAAGGGGGCGGGTCGTGCGGCGTCATAGCGACGTCACACGGCAGGCAGCCAATAGAAGCGGAGGGGAGGAGATGAGCGGGACGTAAACATCCCGCCCACCTCCTTCCGCATAGCCGGCCGGGACGCAGGTAGGATATGTTCCTCGCTCCAGCGGCTTCACACACAGCGATGTGTGCTGCCTGCTGGAATGAGGAACAACATCGTACCGTCTCAGCAGCGGTATTATGCAAATGTTGGACCCTACACCGATCATACGATAACGACGCTTTTGCGCTCGTTAACCCTAGAACGCATACCTGGGGTCTCGCAGGCCTGCTAGGTCATTTGTTTTCTATGGTAGATTGTTATGCTTGCGCGTTCTAGGGTTAATCGTATGTAAAAGGCTTTACACACTACGATGTCGACAGCGACGCCGGATGTGTGTCACTTTCGATTTGACCTCACCGACATCGCACCTGCGATATCGTAGTGTGCAAAGCCCACCATAGACTTAGTACAGGGAAGGATCAGGGGTGCCAACCTTAGGAAAATCCTGGCACAGAGAGAGACACCTCAGGGATTAAATGAAACTCTGAACTTTTCTCCATGCTTGTAGAATTCTTGTGTGCATGTGCCCTCCACAATTGTCTCATACTGTATCTTTCTATTTAATATGATATATTATATTCTACAATTGTCATATGTTTTTTACAATAGTGCCTTGCTGTAAGCATTCCTGTCTGGGACCTGTCTCCATATACTAATTAATGGTGATTTTGATCCAATGGATATTATGGATATCATATGGATCCAGCTCTTTGCCTGCTTATTGTGGATACATCATATTATTTATGGACTTGCCCCTATTTAGGGCTAATACTTGCCTTTGTTGTATTTAATATATATGATGTACTTCTTAAGAACCAACCTAATGGATGTGCGTATGCGTCCCTTCTGGCTATCTCTCTTCCCCTCTGTCGCTGTCTGGTGGTCTTGTGCGCTTGTCCGAGTGCCATAGCAACTTGTCTCTGACCCTGTACATGTGGCGCCCTGGACAAGCCAGGACGTCACAGGTACTGCAACAACGCACCCCACACCCCGGCTAGGCACACCAAAGTCAGACAAAAATCCTTGTTGCCTCCCTCCAGGGGCTGATGTCCACACCAGGTGGGGTGGAGCTAGGCAGTTGGCTCCACCCACCGAGGAGTTCACAGGCCTGGAGGCAGGAAAAGTGACAGTTCAGTTAGGGAAGTGGAAGAGAGAGGAGTGAAGTGGTAGTGGAGCAGACTGACCGTGTCCGGGTGCGTTACCCGGGCACATACAGCAAGGTTGGCAGACGGTGGTGACCGTCTGCAGGAGAGGCTGATTGACGTGAACCGTAAGGACCGGGGACGGGCGGTGGCCCACCGGTACCGGATCGGAGAGCAAAGAGAAGCCAGCACCATTCGGCAGGGCCTACGGACCCCGACCAGGCTTGGAGTCGCCTCAAAACCGGTGAAATCCGTTAGCGAAGGGAACCTCCGGGGTTTCCCAGCAGTCAAGACCCAATTGAAGGCAACCGCTCAAACCGTGAAGGGAAATACAGTCACCGCCAAGGCTACAGTTCCCAGGGCCAGAGCCTGCGGGCAAAAGGGGCTCCCTCAGCATCCATCCAAGCTGGGGAGCGGGTTACCGGTGGGAAGCCACCAGAACCGAGAACATAACACAGGTGCGGGGAAAGGCAGTCACCGCCAACCTACCGGGAGAAGAACCACCGCAGCCGTCTGTGGGACCCGTCCATCCAGCCGTTTGTTTTACCGGAGACTTTGCATTCATTATTGGCTGAGTGAGTACCACTGTGCCGTGCGGCACTGCGCTGCCCCCGCGACCCTGCACCTCACCAGGTCCCGTAACCCACCTGCCATTCCTCCCTCACCGGGCCCCGGGACAACCAACCCCGCTACTCACGGAGGGGAAGAACAACATCTAAGCTGCTCCCTGTCATCGCTCCCGGGATCCCCGTCCAGAGCAGCGGTGGTGTCACAACCTCACCACAACCGTGGGTGGCATCACGGACAATACATCCCCAAAACCAATCCCCCCTTTTCACTCACGGGCGAGGAGCGCTGCTCGAGTCCCCGGGTCCGGCCCACCGCTCGAGCCACCGACCGAGCAGCAAGCGAAGCAGCCGGACCCGAGCGTGGTGAGCGCAGCGTCCCTTCCCCGCCCGCGACAACTTGGCGTCACGAACAGGATCTTACCGCTCTGCCGTCTGGTAGAGGTGCGCCTTGTGACCGCCTGAGGTGTCTGGCCGAAAATTTTGAGAAGCCGCCATTTTGGGCGCGAAAAATCCCCGCTCGAGCGTCTCCTCGAGCAGTGGAGGCGCGAAAGCCGAAACCCCGCCCCTGTAGAGGAGGAGCCGGAAAAAGACTAAGGGGTAAGGGGGCACAGAATGGCGGCCGGCCGCATGTGAACCGCGGCTATAGAAGCAGGGACGCCAGGACTCTGCGATCTGCTGGTTCCTGGAAAGTACCGCTACCACCATGTCCGCCCCGTCCAGCTACGCAGAGGTTACGGAGCCGGTGCCCGGAACAGCGGCGTGGCTCAGGGCCCGAATGGCGGGGATCTGCCGGCGCTACCGGAGTCAGATATGTCTGCTGATGGAGCAGTGGACCGCGGAGGTGGAGGAGGTAGCTGCGGTCGCCCGGGTATACGGAATGGAGGCCATGATGGAGGAGCTGGTGAGTGACCCACGCCCTTGTGTCCCCGAGGGACCGGCCGTTGCGGCTGGGGGGCCCGGTCTACCTCTGGCCCCCATGCGGCCTCCGTCTTCCCTGCCCGTGCACCCCGCTGCTGCTGGTCCATCTAACGTACACCCCCTCGTAACAGTAGCCGAAAGATTGGTGAGCCCGGAGACTGCGGCAGCTGGCGGCAACCCGCCTGGCGCAGGGACAGATGATGGTGACTCCGGACCTGACACAGAGCCTGTTTCGGAGGAGGACGAGGGAGTCGTCGCCCTGTATGGCACGGAGGCCACTTACATCCCCCGGAGCGGAAATAATGGATACCGGGCGGCCCTTCCTCGTCGCGCCTACTATGCGCTGGAGGGGCTGGTACCTGTGTTCTTCCACCCAGGGTCGGGTGAGGAGGACGAAGGTGAGCAGTAATGGCAGCGGTCCCCCGCCGCAAGTTGTCCCCTTTGGGACCACCGGCACCGTTTGAATAAGTTAAATGATAAGATTGAATCAACCGAACTGTAATCTGATTGGGACCGTGATTAAACTGGCCGTTGCCGGCATGTTGTCCCCGTAGGGACTTTCTGCAACCGTTGCGTAAGGAACTGCTTACAGACAAGCCCGAGAACTTGCAGGGCAACCACAAACTTGTGGGATGTAAATATTTGGCTTAAACCGTTGCCGCCTCCGGAGAGGCAGATTGGAGGAAGGACCCGCAGCAGAGTAGGCTGGGGCCCGGCCACCACCTGAACCGGTGGTGATCCTCCGGGGGTCAGGGGTTCCCATGGACATGGGACCCCTGAAAGAGACCGTACCCGCTCGGGCAGCTTGGTTCTGGACTGGGGTCAAGGGGTGCTGCCCGCTTCTTAGGGGCAGCATCAGGGCCAGGTTGTTTGGGTGGGAGAAGAGCGGAAGCCGTACCATTTAATAAATATATGCCGTTAGAAACGTTTAAGAATGTGCCTCCCGTTGTGGGAAGTTTGACTAAAAATGCTTGTGTTTTAAATGATGTTTTTACTCTTTTGCAGTTAACAAAAAAAAATAAAACCGGTGATGGACGGGCAGCCCGCGGACGGTCTGCATTTTACTAAGGGGGAATGTGGCGCCCTGGACAAGCCAGGACGTCACAGGTACTGCAACAACACACCCCACACCCCGGCTAGGCACACCAAAGTCAGACAAAAATCCTTGTTGCTTCCCTCCAGGGGCTGATGTCCACACCAGGTGGGGTGGAGCCAGGCGGTTGGCTCCACCCACCGAGGAGTTCACAGGCCTGGAGGCGGGAAAAGTGACAGTTCAGTTAGGGAAGTGGAAGAGAGAGGAGTGAAGTGGTAGTGGAGCAGACTGACTGTGTCCGGGTGCGTGGCCCGGGCACATACAGCAAAGTTGGCAGACGGTGGTGACCGTCTGCAGGAGAGGCTGATTGACGTGAACCGTAAGGACCGGGGACGGGCGGTGGCCCGCCGGTACCGGATCGGAGAGCGAAGAGAGGCCAGCACCATTCGGCAGGGCCTACGGACCCCGACCAGGCTTGGAGTCGCCGCAAAACCGGTTAAATCCGTTAGCGAAGGGAACCTCCGGGGTTTCCCAGCAGTCAAGACACGATTGAAGGCAACCGCTCAAACCGTGAAGGGAAATACAGTCACCGCCAAGGCTACAGTTCCCAGGGCCAGAGCCTGCAGGCAAAAGGGGTTCCCTCAGCATCCATCCAAGCTGGGGAGCGGTTTACCGGTGGGAAGCCACCGGAACCGAGAACATAACACAGGTGCAGGGAAAGGCAGTCACCGCCAACCTACCGGGAGAAGAACCACCGCAGCCGTCTGTGGGACCCGTCCATCCAGCCGTTTGTTTTACCGGAGACTTTGCATTCATTATTGGCTGAGTGAGTACCACTGTGCCGTGCGGCACCGCGCTGCCCCCACGACCCTGCACCTCACCAGGTCCCGTAACCCACCTGCCATTCCTCCCTCACCGGGCCCCGGGACAACCAACCCCCCTACCCACGGAGGGGAAGAGCAACATCTAAGCTGCTCCCTGTCATCGCTCCCGGGATCCCCGTCAAGAGCAGCGGTTGTGTCACAACCTCACCACAACCGTGGGTGGCGTCACGGACAATAAATCCCCAAAACCAATCCCCCCTTTTCACTCACGGGCGAGGAGCGCCGCTCGAGTCCCCGGGATCTGGCCCACCGCTCGAGCAACTGACCGAGCAGCAAGCGAAGCAGCCGCAACCGTGCCGGACCCGAGCGTGGTGAGCGCAGCGTCCCCTCCCCGCCCGCGACATACATAGTGCTAGTGTTATGACAACGCAAGCGGAATGGACAGATTGATTTCAGCTGGTGTACAGGTGCCACTATATCCACCTTGATTGGTTCTCGCAGCCCAGGTGACCACTACCTCTTACTCTAAAAAGGTCCTGGCATGTGTACCTTTCAGTCCTTTGATGAAGCGAGCAATTTCTCACGAAACACGCATTGAGGCGTTCTCATGGGATTTCCTCTGACCCTGTTATGCTTGCCGGACGAGCAATGATGTTTAGCAAACCCACTGGGCCACAGCACGCATAAAACCCAGAGGGGCTTGACTACAGACCTGAGCCTGGTCTTCTCCAGTGCTTCTCATGGTGAGGGTGTTACGCTTCAGGTATGAGTCTGGGTGCCACTCGGGAAGACTGGTGCTGCATCGGCTGGCCCCAGGGGTATGGGAGCGGCAGTCTCTGGCAGTAGGTTACAGCAGCAGCAGGTGTCGAGATTCCATCCAGGATGGATGGACGGATGGATGGTACAGCAGCTGTGACCGGCATGGATACTTGCAGAGGCGGGTATCGTGTAAGCTGGTCGGCGTAGATGGTAGCGACAGCAGTGGAACAGCATGGTAGCACAGCACTGAAATATAAAGATGTATCAGCAGCAGCAGACAGCACAATATCATCAGCTGCAGTGCTAAGGGCCCTGATAACTAGCAATGACTAACTCATTGCCCAGGCACCAGTGATAAGGCTGAGGCTGGAGGCCTGGAAGATGTACAGATGTTCTGGGAGACAGCAGCATGGGACAGGGACGGGACCACCACCGCAGGACTCCTGGACAGGTGAGGAAACCGACGTCCTTGCTGGGGAAGGGGAGCAGGAGAGTGCGAGGATGTCGGCATGGGCGTTACAGTACCCCCCTTCCTTACGCCCCCCACCCACCCCCTTTTAGGGTATTTGTTAAGGAGAAGAGGGAAATTAATATTCTCCCTTGGCTGCCATGACCTCTCAAAAAAGAACAACCAATTGAGATATAACCAAGGGGTTAACCAAGAAGACCAAAAGAAAAACCCCTAAAAAATTACTTTATCATTATTGTCTTAAAATCAGAAATTCCCCCCAAAAAGCGTGATTATATAAAGTCATTAACACGGTGCAATGATTAAGGATTGGGAATGGCCAAAAACCCTATCAGTTTCCCTTCCTTGCCACGGAGGTTGGCACTCTAAATTTAGCGCAATGGCGCCCCCGCTCACCGACGGCTTGCCCTTATAGTCTGAGGTGCAGCTAGTCTGGAAATTCGGGAGTAACAACACACATAACAATCTATGCACACCTACATGTCCTTAAAAATATAAAATGACTTAGCACTGTCACAAGGGTAAAAATATCCCAGACAGTTAGATCCCCCTATTTTCTATAATATAATACTAGAAAAATAGGTTTGATCTCTCAGCTTAAATAACCTGATGTTATACTTATTAAAAAAATAAATTGTCAAGTGCCTCCAAAGTATATATAAAGTGCTAAATACCTCCAAGTACTGTGTAACACAAGGAGTAAACACAAACACTGCTGTAAACCTAGACTGTTATTGTGCAAACTGGCCAAGCAATATATCAATGTAAGCAAGGACTCTCTTTGCTAATAACCTGGTTTTTCATTATCACACCAGCAGAAAAAGGTACCAAAAGATATGTAAACATAGTCAAACCTATTTTCTAGTATTATCTTATAGAAAATAGGGGGATCTAACTGTCTGGGATATTTTTACCCTTGTGACAGAGTCATTTTATATTTTTGAGGACATGTAGGTGTGCATAGATTATGTGTGTTGTCACTCCCGAATTTCCAGACTAGCTGCACCTCAGACTAGAACAGGGATATAAGAGCAAGCTGTCGGTAAGCGGGGGCGCCATTGCGCTAAATGTAGAGTGCCAACCTCCGCGGCAAGGAAGGTAAACTGATAGGGCTTTTCACCATTCCGAATCTTTAATCATTGGACCGTGTCTATGACTTTATATAATCACGTTTTTTGGGGGGGATTTCTGATTTTAAGACAATAATAATAAGGTGATTTTTTTAGGGATTTTTCTTTTGGTCTTCCTGCAATGACCTCTCCTCAGGACCAAACCCCTTCCAGAGGCTAAGAGGTACCTGGATCCCTGTGATAACGGCTCAGGATGACAGGTTTGAGGAGGGACACATGGAAAGAGTTGGGGATGCATAGAGAAGCCAGGAGCTTCAGTTTGTAGTCTGGAGCACCTCAATGGGACTCAACTTGTAGGATGGTAACTTGAAGTGGACGTATCCGGAAGAGAGACATACCTTGTCTCCGGGCTGGAACGAAGGAGGATGTAGGTGTCTCTTGTCTTCATGCCTCTTCATATGAATGGAGGACTGCTCCAGGGAGGACTTGGTCTCCACCCTGATGTCGGAGAACGTCTTAACGAGAGAAACAGCTTGCCAAAGGTGAGTGCCACTGGGAATGGGATTCTGGGTCGCTGTCCATACAGAATCTGAAAAGGAGGCTTGGCGGCGGACTTACTTAGGTGGTTTTATATACGAGAACTCCACACAAGGGAGGAGCTTGACCCAGTCACTATGATGCTCATTGACGAAGTGTCACAGAAAGTTCATCATAGTCTGGTTCACCCGTTCCACTTGGCTATTGGACTGCGGATTGTAGTCTGCCGAGAAGTCCAAAGTGACATCCAACAGCTTGGAGGTGGCCTTCCAGAATCTAGATATGAACTGGACTCCTCTGTCGGACACAATGTGGAGTGGTAGACCATGCAGCAGAAAGATGAGCTGCATGAAGTGCTCAGCAAGCACTGGCGAAGAAGGCAAACCGGTCAGCAGGGTAAAATGGGCCATTTTAGAGAATCTGTCCACCACCACTAAGTTGACGGTGCAACCGGAGGACTTCAGTAGATCTGTGATAAAGTCCATCCCGATGTGATATGCTATCAGGGGGTAGATGGCACCGGAAAAGGGAGCAGTGGATCAGCAGGAAGCTTCTTCAGTGTCTTCTTATGGGCACTCGAAGGACAGGCCAACACAAATTCCAGGACATCTTGTCGCAGTGTAGGCCACCAGTAGCACTACAACGTCAGCTGCAATGACTTCTGTCCAGTATGACTGGCCAGCCAAAAGGAATGACCCCACTGAATAACTCGCTCCCTGTCTGCTTCAGCAACATCTTGCCGGGAGGAACCTGGAAAATGTCTATAGGAGCCATGTCACCATCCTGGATGGCTCAATTATGTGTTGAGGCTCCTCCTCCTGATCGGCTGACAGAAATGATCGCAACAGCGCATCAACCTTGATGTTCATTTCTGCAGGGCGGAAATGCAGCACAAAGTCGAAGCGAGTGAACAAAAGCGACCACCGGGCTTGACGAGGATTCATCCCCTGAGCTGACTGTAGGTAAGCAAAGTTCTTGTGTTAGGCGTAAATGATTACAGGGTGCACTGCTCCTTCCAACACATAACACCAGAGCCATCTTGAGGGCCAACAGCTCCCAATCGCCAATTGAGTAGTTGCACTTGGCTGGAGAGAAAGCCCTGGAAAAGAAACCGCAGGTTAAATAGCACTTCTGTGTGAGAACTGCATCGGCAACAGAAGACGAAGCATCCACTTCGAGGGTAAACTGCTGATTAGAATCAGGTCTATGTAGCGTCAAAGCTAAGTAAGGCCTGTTTGAGGGAAATAAAGGTGTTTTCTGCCTCAGGAGTCCAAGCTTTCAGATTCGCCCCTTTGCGGGTCAAGACTGAGATGGAAAGAGCCAGTGACGAGAATCACGGGATAAACTGCCTGTAGTAATTGGCAAACCCAAAGAACCGCCGGATCAGACTGTCAGGACGTGGCCACTTCAGTACTGCTAACAACTTGCTGGATCCATCCTCAGGCCGGTCACTGAGATGATGTAACCTAAGAAAAGCAGGGATGATTTCTCAAACAGGTGCTTTTCGTATTTGGCATATACATGGTTCTCCCTTAACCTCTGCAGAACCTGCTGAACGTTTCTTCTGTGCGTAAGAAAGTCCAGTGAGAATACAAGAATGTCGTCCAAGTACACCACTACACATGTGTATAGCAGATCTCGAAAGATATCGTTGATGAATTCCTGAAAGACTGTCGGGGCATTGCTGAGCCCAAATGGCATTACCCGATACTCATAGTGGCTGTCATGGGTGTTGAAGGCAGTCTTCCATTCATCGCCCAACCATATCCTAACCAGATTGTACGCACCAAAGAGGTCAAGCTTGGAGAAGATCCTAAATCCTCGGAGTCGGTCGAACAATTCTGGTATGAGCAGCAGCGATTATTTGTTCTTGACTGTGATTTGATTGAGACCTCTGTAGTCTATATATGGTCAAAGAGACCTGTCCTTTTTTCACAAAGGAGAAACCGGCTCCGGCCGTTGAGGAAGTGTATTGAATGAAACCTCTTGCCATATTGTACTTTATGTATTCGGACATCACCTGGGTCTCGGCCTGAGACGGGATACATACAACCACGAGGAGGGGTTGACCCAGGGAGTAGGTCAATCGGACAGTGGTATTGTCTATGTGGCGGCTGGGTTTTGGCCTCTTTTTTGTCAAAGACATCTGCATAGGCCCAGTATGCAGACAGCAGACCTGGAAGATTAGAGGGCTTCATGGGTGGTCAAGGAGATTGTACATGAACAAGACAGCTTTTATGGCAAGTGTTACCCCACCTGAGCAGATCTCCAGTCCAGAAGTGGTTCGTGCTTCCGAATCCACAGTAGACCC
This sequence comes from Anomaloglossus baeobatrachus, assembly GCF_048569485.1. Classification (NCBI taxonomy): domain Eukaryota; kingdom Metazoa; phylum Chordata; class Amphibia; order Anura; family Aromobatidae; genus Anomaloglossus; species Anomaloglossus baeobatrachus. The sequence goes on along the minus strand of NW_027444840.1, from coordinate 67,105 downwards.
AGCAACAGCGGATGCGACATTCCTGAAAGGACGTGAAAGGTGATCTTCTCCATATGCAGCACTCCTACTCATAGGACAGCGTCTTCTGTAACAAACTGGATGACCTCGGGCAGAGGCTTTTTGTTCACCGACAGCACTGGAACAGGACTTTGCAGCTGATGAACAGGAATCCAATACCGATCCACTATACTCAGTTGTATGAAATTCCCATCAGCACAGAAGGGCCACCTCAGAGAACCAGAAGTCACTGGTTACGGACACAGTCAAATATAGAGGTGCAGAGGACTTGCCATCACGTAGAGTAGCCTCTCCTACTGACCCTAGGCAAGAAATTTTCCCGGCTTCTTGGGACAAAAGCAGATTAGGTGCGCGGAGCTTCAACAATAGTAGCACCTCCCATTGGTACGACGAATGTCCTGGCGATAGCAGACAGACCACACTTGATCAATCTCCATTGGCTCTGGGACTGTAGGTATGGAGGCCACACTGGCACGAGGAACCAAGCACCTCAGAACAGAGGGTACTGGGTGTGATGACCTCCTTTCACGGGCTTTCTCATGAGCACATTACAGAAAGCACAGGTCAATCTGAATGGCTAGGCTAATCAGGTCATCCAGAAAGAAGAATAAAGCACGACTGTAACGATAGTCCTGGGAGTGGACTCACTGGACTGGGCACTGGACTCTCCTGAGGTGCCGCCTTGAGCGAATCCCTATACAGGGACGTCGGGCGTAACCCCAGAGGGTCTAGATGCACGGAAGCCGGGATCAGCAGGATTCACAGGAAAGAGTTTTATAGAGTCTGTGGTAGATACAGGATCAGATCTGAACCAGGTACAGGTTAACGGCATCAGGCTGAAGGCCAGAATCGGAGACTGGTGCAGGTTAACGGGATCAGGCTGAAGTCCAGAACCGGAGACTGGTGCAGGTTACAGGGATCAGGCTGGAGTGTGTGCTCAGAAAGGTACTCAGGATCTGTAAGCAAAGACAGTGTTACACCAAGCATAGGCATAGAGAGACCTGAACAACTGGTACAAGAGACAAGCTACAGGGACACGTTGAACAAGCACTGGCCATGGGGAACAGGAAGTCTTAAATACCCAAGGTATTTAGTAGTCAGATCCTGGACAGCTGTGCTGGCCCTTTAAGTCTAGGAGAGTGCACGCGCGTGCCCTCTAGTGTGCATGTGTGACGCCCTTAACCCGTGGTGCGTGGCGCAGTCGGATCGGGAGCGTGACAATGACCAGCTAACTCGTCCCTTGATTTTACCAGTTAGGCCTTACCAGAATGCTCCGATGAATGACTCATTGGTCCACTGCAGCTCAGACAATAAGGTGTGGAATCTTATGGCTTACGGTGAAATCCCCTTGTTGCAGGTCAAACAGTGCTTCTGTAGCAGATGCAATGTGGCCAGGTTCATCAAATATTTCCTGGAAAGTCTCCAGGAAGATAGACAGGTTGGAGACTAGTGAATCAAGCCTCTCCAGAAACGAACTGATCTAGTCCAAAGCTTCGCCCTCTAGGTAAGAGGCCAGGAAAGCCACTTTGGTGGCATCTGTGGGATACTGCTGCGGCAGGAGACGGAAGTGCAACTGGCACTATTAAGAAACCCTTAACAAAGCTTCGGATCCCCTCGGTACCGTGGATGTCTGCTGAGACGAATGAGGAAGACTGCCGACTGGAAGAGAGGACGGCACAGAAGGCTCCAAAACTGGAGTAGCAGCTTGGCTGGAAGCATTCTGCTTGGATGTCTGCCGTTCGTCCATGGAAGCTAAATACTCCAGCACCCGACCTTGTATACCTTCCTGATGAGTAAGTTCTTGTTAGACGCTGGTAAGCTGAGTGTTGTTGGTTGCAAGATCTGTCAACTGCAGAGAGGTCAGCCATGTGTCCATTGCCTGCATACTGGTCATGAGATGGTGTTGTTCCTCCTGCATATGAGCAAGTTCTCACTGAGCCGAGAATGCAGGGCCAGCATGGTTCATGTCCTGGGAAAACTGTTATGCTCGCCCACAGAGCAGAGATATTTAGAAAAGCCACTGAGCCACAGCACACAGAAAACCCAAAGGGGCTTGACTATGGACCTGAGCCTGGTCTTCTCCAGAGCCCCTCATGGTGAGGGTGTTACACTGCAGGTATGTGTGCGGGTGACACTCAGGAAGACTGGTGCTGCTTCAGCTGCCCCAGGGGTAAACGAGCAACAGTCTCTGGCAGTAGGTTAGAGCAGCAGCAGGTGTTGAGATTCTGTCTGGGATGGATGGACGGATTGATAGTACAGCAGCTGCGACTGACATGGATACTTGAGGAGACGGGTATCGTGTAAGCTGGACGGCGTGGATGGTAGCGGCAGCAGTGGAACAGCAAGGAAGCACAGCACTACAATATAAAGAAGTGTGAGCAGCAGCAGACAGCACAATATCAGCAGCAGCGCTAAGGGACCTGACAACTAGCAATGACTCCAAGGGGTACTTTGCACATTACAACATCGCAGGTGCGATGTCGGTGGGGTCAAATCGAAAGTGACGCACATCCGGCGTCACTGTCGACATCGCAGTATGTGAATCCTTTTACATACGATTAACGAGCGCAAAAGCGTCGTTATCGTATGATCGGTGTAGGGTCCGACATTTTCATAATTTTGCAGCAGCGACGGTATGATGTTGTTCCTCGTTCCTGCGGCAGCACACATCGCTGTGTATGATGCCGTAGGAGCGAGGAACATCACCTTACCTGCGTCCTGGCTGCAATGAGAAGGAAGGAGGTGGGCGGGATGTTTACGTCCTGTTCATCGCCACCCCTCCGCTCCTATTGGCCGCCTGCCTTGTGACGTCGCTGTGACCTCGCACGACCCGTCCCCTTAGGAAGGAGGCGGTTCGCCTGGCAGAGCGACGTCGCAGGGCAGGTAAGTGCATGTGAAGCTGCCGTAGCGATAATGTTCGCTATGGCAGCAATCACAAGATATCGCTGCTTCGACGGGGGCGGGGACTATCGCGCTCGACATCGCAACATCGGCTTGCAATGTCGCAACGTGCAAAGTACCCCTAACTTATTGCGGCTAACAATCAAGGATAGAGGACAAATCCCAATTGAAATTAACAAAAACAAAAAATCCTAAAAGTTGCAAATTAAAGTATAATATTAAAAACTCAATATGTGGATGTGAGAAAAGCACTCCAAAACAATAGAGTGGACCAAAAAAAGTGAAATAAGCAAGGATCTAGGTAAACCTAAAGGGCCCTGCCGTTGCCCATACAGTCTCACCCTACCTTGCTGCGGAGGTTGGCACCCTAATAAAATGCAAATAGTGCCCCTGCTCACCGATGACTCACCCTTAAGGACCCTGATGAGTCCCTAAACTAGATCCTATCATAAATTATGCAGAAATACAAAGTCTGATCAAATAGGTTTTAAATAACCAAGCTCAAAAGGTAATCACCACGAAGGTATCTACTAATAATATGCCATGCTGAATCCTGATAGATACCTCATGAAACAGCAAATCAAACTGCGAGGGCTACTGGTGTGCACCACAACGCCCCACGTAAATGAAAGAAAGAACCCACAATTACAGGTTACAAAAACAAGCAAAAGATCAAACAAAAAAATAAAGATAAAAACACTTCCCTTATACATGTCATTATTCACAAGACGGCCTCAACGCGTTTCCCCTGTTTCAGGTTCATCAGGAGGCCTGATTGGGGTATAGATGTCCCTAAATGGTGTGTATACACTGAAAACGCAAACCTATTTGATCAGACATTGTATTTGTGGATAATTTATGATAGGATCTAGTTTAGGGACTCATTAGGGTCTTTAAGGGTGAGTCATCATTGAGCGGAGGCACCATTTGCGTTTTATTAGGGTACAAACCTCCACGGTAAGGTAGGGTGAGACCGTAGTGGCAATAGCAGGGCCATTTAGAGTTACCTAGATCCATGCCTATCTCGCTTATTTTTCTCCTCTATTATTTTGGAGTGCTTTTCTCACATCCACATAGTGAGTTTTTAATATTATACTTAATAACATTTGCAACTTTTAGGAATTTTGTTTTTTGTTAATTTCTAACTGATTGCCCAGGCACCAGTAAAAGGCAGAGGTGCTTTAAGTACCTGCGACCTCCCAGCTGACCTTGGAGGTACTTCTGAGATATGAGGATATTGGCTCTTTAAGAAATTGGTCGTCTGGATAGGGGAGAAAACCAATGTCCTCGCCAGGGGAGGGGAGCAGAAGAGTGTGAGGATGCCGCCATGGATGTTACAAGCACCAATTATATACTGCAGTATTTCCAGGTAATATAATACCCTTAATATATGGGCACCCCACTGGTTCAATTTTTGGCTGTATCTTGAATCTAAACTTTTGATATTGCCTAGGAGCATATGGTTTGCTCCAAGTGCTGATGCACTAGTCACTTTATATTTGGTATTAGCTTTGTGTATTATATTTCTGTGGTTTAAAGGGAACCTGTCAGCAGAAATTTCGCACTAAACCTAAAAGATTCCCCTTCTGCAGCTCCTGGGCTGCATTCTAGAAAGGTTCCTGTTGTTATTGTGCCCCCTTTGAGACCTAAATAAATACTTTATAAAGTCTTACCTTTTTGTATGCAAATCTTTTTTTATGGTCACAGGGGCGGGCTGTCTTGCGTCCGTTATTCTCCCTCCTGCCACTTTACGCCGTCCCCCATTGCTCATTTCCATACCTGAGGACGCCGCCCAGTGCTCCCTAGGTCTCGCGCATGCCCAGTGGCACTATCGCGGGACAGCACTGTGTAAAGTGTGACCACTGGTGAGGTGATTGCGCAGGCGTGAGATTATGGGCGGCGCTGTGATTGTCATCAGCAGCGTCATCCAAGTACCCGCCCATAATCTTGTGTCCGCGCTTTTCACTCTGCCTCCACCGTTATGCGGTTATGATCGGTGGTATGCTGCTCCTCACATCTATTTCCTGCTCCAGGGAAAGATGGGTAATAGGTGACGTGGGTTCATATGGCCAGCGCTTGCGCATAACGGTGGAGGCAGAGTGAAAAGCGCGGGCAGGAGATTATGGGCGGGTACTTGGATGACGCTGCTGATGACAATCACAGCGCCGCCCATAATTTCACTCCCTGCGCAATCACGTCACCAGCGGACACACTGCGCACAGTCCCGCGAGAGTGGCACTGGGCATGCGCGAGACCATGGGAGCACTGGGCGGCGTCCTCATGTATGGAAATGAGCAATGGGGGACGGCGTACAGCATCAGGAGGGAGAATAACGGACGCAAGACAGCCCGCCCCCGTGACCATAAAAAAAAAGATTTGGATACAAAAAGGTAAGACTTTATAAAGTATTTATTTAGGTCTCAAAGGGGGCACAATAACAACAGGAACCTTTCTAGAAAGCAGCCCAGGAGCTGCAGAAGGGGAATCTTTTAGGTTTATTGCGAAATTTCTGCTGACAGGTTCCCTTTAACTACTGTATACTTACATATGTTTACATGCCAAATACTGTATGTGATCAATTCATTTTATACTGCATATCAAGTGTGATCTCGAACCATGGCATTTACATTTACTGTTGTCTGTTTTTCTATATCTTATTTTTTAATATGTTTAATAAAATTTGTATTTTTTTATGGTGTTTAGTCCATTTTGTTCTCTCCTTAATATAATTCTATTTGTGGATATATGCATTTTCGTCAGATTGGGAATTATGTAACGTTATTCCATGGCTAACACTCATTATACTTTTGTTTAAATGGAATTTGTGTATTTATTGTTTCCATCCTGTAGTAATGTGCCCATCCTTGTTCCCATACTGTAGTAATAAGAAACAGAAAGCAATGTTGTCAGCTCACCTCCTCTGGTTCTCTGGCATCCTAGTGGCAGCCTGGACTTCGTTTGGCCAACCGTATGAAGACAAGCAAGAAAATAGATGTGGCGCTTGTAAGAAACCAGCTTGAAGTAGTTCAATAAAATATACAAAATTTATTTAGAAACGTTGCAAGTAAAAATATAGGACAGTCATGACTACCCCCTTGTAGAACTAGATGGTGAGTGGGGACAATGCGTTTCTCTAATCTCTTGGGCTTAATCATGTACATGATTAAGGCCAAGAGATTGGCAGAATCGTGTTGTCCCCACTGACCATCTAGTCCTACAAGGGGGTAGTTATGACTGTCCTGTATTTTTACTTGCAACATTTCTAAATAAATTTGGATATTTTACATGAACTATTCAAGCTGGTTCCTTACAAGCGCTGGATCTATTTTCTTGCTTGTCATTCTGTAGTAATGTGCACATCCTTGTCCCCATCCTGTAGTAACGTGCCCCAGCCTTGTCACCATCCTGTAGTAATGTGCCCATCATGTAGTAATGTGCTCATCCTTGTCCTCTTTTACTAAAGTGCACCATACTTGAGCCCATCTTGTAGTAAAGTGCCCACCTTGTAGTAATGCACCCCTCCTTTTCCCCATTCTGTATTAATGTGTCCCTCCTTTTCCCCATTATGTATTAATGTGCCCATCCTTGTCCCCATCCTGTAGTAATGTGCCCTTCCTTGTCACCATCCTGTAGTAATGTGCCCATCCTGTAATAATGTGCTCCATCCTGTAGTAATGTGCCCCATCTTGTAGTAATGTGCCCCATCCTTGTCTCCATCCTGTAGTAATGTACCCATCCTTGTCCCCTTTTACAAATGTGCCCCATCCTTGAGCCCATCCTTTAGTAAAGTGTCCATCCTGTGGTAATGTGCCCCATCTTTGTGCCCATCCTGTAGTAATGTGCCCTCTCCTTGACCCCATCCTGTAGAAATGTGCCTATCCTGTAGTAATGTGCCCCCTCTTTATCCCCTTTTATTAATGTTCCCCATCCTTGTCCCAATTTTGTAGTATTGTGCCCATCCTGTGGTAATGTGCCCAACCTTGCCCCCTTTTACTAATATGCCCCATCCTTGAGCCCATCCTTTAGTAAAGTGTCCATCCTGGCTTAATGTGCCCCCTCTTTTTCCCCATTCTGTAGTAATGTGCCCATCCTTGTCCCCATCCTGTATTAATGTGCCCCATCCTTGTCCCCCTACTGTAGTAATATGCCCATCCTGTAGTAATGGTCCCCATCCTGCAGTAATGTGCCCATCCTCTAGTAATGTTCCCCATCCTTGTGCCCATCCTTATCCCCTTTTACAAATGTGCCCCATTTTTGTCCCCATTGTGTAGTAATGTGCCCATCCTGTAGTAATGTGCCCAGTCTCGTCCCCTTTAACTAATGTGCCCCAAACATGTGCTCATCCTGTATTATTAAACTTGTTCCCTTTTATAATTTGTCTCATCCTTGAGCCCATCTTGTAGTAATGTGTCCATCCTGTAGTATTGTGCCCTCACCTTGACCTCAACTTGTAGTAATATGACCATTGTGTAGTAATGTGCTCCCTCCTTGTCCCCCTTTACTAATCTGCCCCATCCTTGTCCCATTCCTGTAGTATTGTGCCCATCCTGTAGTAATGTGCCCAACCGTGTTCCCTTTTACTAATGTGCCCCGTCCTTGAGCCCATTCTGTAGCAAGGTGCCCATCCTGTAGTATTGTGCCCCCTCCTTGATCCCATTCTGTAGTAATGTGCCCATCCTGTAATAATGTGCCCATTCTGTAGTATTATGCCCATCGTGTAGTAATATGCCCATCCTTGTCCCTTTTTACTAATGTGCCCATCCTTGTTTACTTTTACTATACTGTCCCCTTTACTGATCCTTTTTTTGTAGCAATGCCTCATCCTTGTCTGCTATTGTGCCATTTCATACCTCTCCTCCATTCTCCAACCTGCTTCTTGCAGCCAGCAGGCACGAGCCCCCCTTGATGATCGAGGCAACTGGCGACTGTCAACGCATCATCTGAAATTCAGATGAAAGTTTTGCCGCCGTGCAGTGTCAAGCTCTCTCTGCACTATTCCAATGGCAGCCGCCGGCCAATCAGAGGCAAACAGGTGACGTCATATGCATCAACCTCTTGCCACTTATTGGCCAGCAGCTGCCATTGGAATAGTTATGCAGAGAGAGCTTGACTCTGCACTGCATCGGTAAAACGTTCATCTGAAATAAAGCAGTGAGCACTGACAGGTGCGACCCTTGCACCAGCCGCGATCGTCAAGGGGGGCACTTGCCTGTGAGCCGCAAGAAGCAGGTGATCGGGTACTGTGACTATTTGGCAGCCTAGAACAACTGTGCTGTACTCGCGTACCTGCTACAACTGATGACGGGTCATGTGACAGAAAGGAAGTTCCAAGTCAGTGGCTGTGATGGTTGGATATGGGGGGAGGTGTATCATGTTGTGTAGATTCATATTTTAAGCTTGGTTCACTGTCCATTATTTGTACTGCTTGTGTGTACATTGTATTGTCTGTAGGTAATCACCCCCTGTAGTGTTCCTGTTCCTAAGTTTGGGGGAAGGGGCCTGAGATTCACCCAACCTCTTTGCTTACCTGGTAGACTCAATCAGTCTGTTGGAGAACTTGAACAGAGAAGGATTAATCCTCTGTGAGAAACTGTGGCTTCTCAGAGAGACCTGTACATTTATCGCTTACCGGACTATATTTGTGTTACAGGACTAATTTTACCCTCTGTTTTGTGGTTTATGTTATGGACCATTTGAGTTGCTTGGAATAATTGCTCTTTGGATTGTACCGCCATCTCTCACTCTGTTGATTGTGTGATATGGGAGAAGGACCCCGTCACAGTGTCGCTAAGCTCATGTGATGTGCCTATTTACATGTGACCCACAACTCTCAGACCGCGGCCCGCGAGCCAGCAGCGCCATCATGGTAATGGCGGTGCATGCTAGCTAGGCCATGTTGTCGACATTGTTGGTGGTCAGGGGAGACACCAACAGGCTCAGCGCTCCCTGGAACTAAAATTCTGTGAATGTAGGACTATGTATGTATGGACTATACCCATGTTTGCTGACTATATATTGGAAGAAATCCCGAACATTACACAAATTTAGTATATACTAGAACCATACTATATGTGGACATGAGATTGACATGAAAAAGAAGGGATAAGCAAATAATAAATCCACCCCATAGGTTATAAATGGAATGATTCCCTATTGAGTGAATTATATTTTCACACTTTATTTATTTTTTTTAAATGCTACCAGGGATCATACTAAAGATACCCCAGGGCCTATAGTATGATAACCAATAACCATATGTGTGGCCATAATTATTGCAACAATTTGATGTAAACAGTAATAATTGCTATTAATTAAACCTTCAAGGTTGTGGTTAATACCGGCCTAAGAACAATATATGGGCACTTACTAATCAAAAGTAGTCAGATTACTAACCCTCAGATTCAAGGGCAATTTTGGCATAAAAATAAGTAAGTGCTGAAAATTGTGTAATTACTATTGTGTGGTGCATTTGATGTGACTACTTAATTTAGTTCAATGCCTAGGAACAGTGATCAATATTCTGTGAATTATGTGGTTACTCAAGAAGTAGTGCAATACCCAATATTAATAACTAAAAACCTACTCTTAAGGCCGCTTTACACGCTGCGATATCGTTACCGATATCGGTCCCCATCGGTTGTGCGCCATGGGCAAATTGCTGCCTAATTACCACACTAATTACCTGCATAGCGACGTTGCTGTGACCGGTGAACCGCCTCCTTTCTAAGGGGGCGGTTCATTTGGCGTCACAGCGACGTCACTAAGAGGCGCCCAATAGAAGCGGAGGGGCGGAGATGAGCGGGCCAAACATCCCGCCCACCTCCTTCCTTCCTCATTGCGTGCGGCCGCAGGTAAGGTGAGCTTCCTCGTTCCTGCGGTGTCACGTATAGTGATGTGTGCTGCCGCAGGAACGACGAACTACATCGTACACGCAGCAGCAACGATAATTGAGATTAGGGGGGCATGTCACCGATTAGTGATTTTGCACGTTTTTGCAACGATGCAAAAATCGCTAATAGGTGTCACACGCAACGACATCGCTAAAGCAGCCGGATGTGCGTCACAAATTCCGTGACCCCAACGAAATCGCTTGAGCGATGTCGTAGCGTGTAAAGCGGCCTTTAGGCTATGTGCGCACTAGAAAAATGATTTTTCTTAAGAAATTTCTCAAGAAATTTCTTGAGAGTGAAGGATTAGCGCACCTGCGTTAAAATAACGCACCAATAACGTAGATAATAACGCATGCATTATTACTGCGTTTTGGTGCGTTTTTGGTGCGTTATTTTGCAGGTTGGTCCCTGCGTTTTTTAATGCTTTTAACAGCTACTTTAACAGATAATATATAGATAGATAGAGAGATAATAGATAGATAGATAATAGAGAGATATAGAGAGAGATAATACAGAGATACTAGAGAGATACATAGATAATAGATACATAGATACAAACATAGATAGATAGATACATACATAGATAATACAAAGACTGGAGGACAAGGAGTAAAGTGCAAATAGGTTTAATAAATAGCAACTGGCACAAAGGAATCAGCGGCAAAAACAGGCCGGCAGATAAAATATAGATGTACTAGATGACAATTACATATAGGGCACAAGTAAAATGAATAAATAACAGACTGGGTCAAAAACATGAACAAGGCATCCTGCACATAAAGAGCATGGTGTAAAATTTTGACAATTGTTACACATAGACAGATGGAAAAAAACAGCTCTGGATAAGCACAATGATAACAGTGTATACTCTGAAATAACAGAGATATATAAAATATATAAAATAGGATCCAAGTCTCACTAATCACTAATAAACAGTGCTTGATACAGATGCTGGTGAAACAGCAACTTCTGCAGTGACAGAGTCAAATAGTTAAACAGTCAAAAAAGCTATAAACAGATAAACAGGTTTAGCCACCATGAGGTGCTAAGTGGATGCCAATGAACAGTCAGATTAAGTACAAAGACATGAATGCATGAATAGAATCCCAGCAGGTTTAAGTAAACATACCCATAAGTGCACAAAGCCGGCCTGATAAGCAGCAGAGCAGACCCCCCCCCCGGAGAGAGCCCCAACGTATACCTTTCACAATCTCAGCTATAAGATTATTTCATCAAGGGGAGGTGGAACACTGTGAAGCAGCCATGTGTTTTTATACATGGTGCTCCCATGCTCCAACTGCTCCATCCCCACTCTGTCAGCGCGGCCGGACCAATCGCGGCCAGTGACCAGCTCTGTCAGCAGTCAACGCCCCTTTTTTTTTTTTTTGTTAGGTAGCGTGCATGTGCGGAAAGTGGGGACACGTCACCCACGAACCGCGCACGTGCGCAGGCGATGATGACGCCGACAGAGCCGGGCCAGCAGGTCACTGATGCAACCGCGCCGACGGGGGGAGGAGGGGCGGGAGCGAGCATAAGAAGACAAGGATAAGTAAATATGCAATGTAACAGTAATAAGAGAACATCAACTGTGACATAAAGTCTTAAATGTAACTTAAAAGGTCCTAGCCGTGACCCAAGAGGAAGATACATGATAAATATCAAGGATATACATGGGTAATTATGAACAATGTGCCACTGATAAAAAAACATATACTATAACATCAAACCCTCAATATTAATTCAAGTGTCATAGTCGTGGTACAAAGAGGAAGGTAATCAATGCATAATACATGAGTTCCATATCAAAGTTAAACTAAATAAGTATGAGCAGTATAACACATAAGGAGATCATATACTGTAGCACAGATTGTTCAATATCACAAAAAACATCCCAAGTCGTGGCACAGGAGAGGAATGACCAGTGTATATATAATATACATAAACTTCATGTCACAAGATGTTCAATGTAAATTGAGATCTCCTAATCGTGGCACAAGAGGGAAATAATCATTATACAATAACTCCATGATCATAAAAATATGAATATAAACACAGTGACACCGGTGAAAAAACATAAGTATAACATAGAGAATACAATATTGCTTCAGATGTCCCAGTCGTGGTACAAGAAGGAAGATAATCAATATATGACAAAAATCCATGTCGATGTTCAATGTCAGAAGTGTGGTTCCAGAAGAGTACCAGCAGAAAAAAAAAAAAAAAAAATTCCGTGACCCCAACGAAATCGCTTGAGCGATGTCGTAGCGTGTAAAGCGGCCTTTAGGCTATATGCGCACTAGAAAAATGATTTTTCTCAAGAAATTTATTGAGAGTGAAGGATTAGCACACCTGCGTTAAAATAATGCACCAATAACGTAGATAATAACGCATGCATTATTACTGCATTTTGGTGCGTTTTTGGTGCGTTTTGGTGCGTTATTTTGCAGGTTGGTCCCTGCGTTTTTTAATGCTTTTAACAGCTACTTTAACAGATAATATATAGATAGATAGAGAGATAATAGATAGATAGATAATAGAGAGATATAGAGAGAGATAATACAGAGATAATAGAGAGATACATAGATAATAGATACATAGATACAAACATAGATAGATAGATACATACATAGATAATAGATACATAGGTAGCAGCACAGCTCTGATCAGCAGAAATGCTGTGTTCTTGTTACAGCCGCTGCTCTGCCGGCTGTAACATTAAGGCTATGTGCGCACTAGGCGTTTTTTTGCGGTGTTTTTGCGCGTTTTTCGGGTGCCTTTTTGTTCAGAAAACTTCATGACTTTGCTTCACCAGCAAAATCTATGAGTTTTCAATTTTACTGTCTGCACACAGCGTTTTTTTTTTTAGCTGCATTTTAGTGGGGCCCAAAAAAATGCAACATGTCAATTATTCCTGCGTTTTTCACTGCTTTTTTCACCCATTGAGTTCAATGAGATGTTCAAAAACGCAATGAAAAACGCAAATTACAAATATTGCTGCATTTTAGTGCGTCTCTATGACTAAAACACAGCTATAAACGCAAGGGGTGGGTAGTACAGTGACGTGTACAGGAAGAGGATTCCTTGTGTTGGTAAACACAGAAGAGTGAATCCTCCCGCTACCGCCACCCCTGCTTCCACCTTCCGTCCGGCGCCGTGTCTGCTCCCGTCCTGCGCCATGTCCGGACGGGAGGTGTAAGCAGCTGCGAAATCAAAAGTGAACAGTAGAAAAAAAAAATCTCATACTCACCTGTCGGCAGACTCCCGGGACACGACCGATCGCTGCAGGACCTGCCGGTGATCAGCTGATGCCGTCACCTGACGGCATCAGCTGATTGTATAAGTCCAGCAGTGAGGCCGGCTTTTTACCGCCTGGCCGACAGAAATTATCAGCTGATGCGGTCAGGTGACTTCCATCAGCTGATTACCGCCGGCTCCTGCAGCGATCGGACGGGAGTCTGCATAGAAGTGTGTGGTGTTTTTTTGTTGTTTTTTTTTTGCGCTGATACATCAGCTGATTGTATAAACGGCTTTTAGAAAATCAGCTGATGTGTGATGTGATTCACGTCCTTGAACCTGACACATCATCTGATTGGTTTGCCTTCCAGCAAACCGATCAGATGATACTGGATCCGGATTGGACGGCGTGGGACCCTTGACCCAGGATTACGGAGGGGGGTTCTTTATTTCAATAAAGATGGAGTCACTAATTGTGTAGTGTTTTTTTTATCTTTACTAGAAATTCATGGTGGCCATGCCTAATAATGGCGTGACACCATGAATTTCGGGCTTAGGGCCAATTGATAACATACAGCTAGCCCTAACCCCATTAATACCCAGCGAGCCACCTCGCACCAGGGTAGCTGGAAAAGTTGGAAACAGCGCCAGAAGATGGCGCTTCTATAAAAGTGCCATTTTCTGGGGTGGCTGTGGACTGCAATTCTCAGCGGGGCAGCCCAGAAAGCTTGGGCACCCTGCGCTGTGGATTCCAATCCCCAGATGTCTAGTTGTACCTGGCTGGACTCAAAAATTGGGCGAAGCCCACGTCCTTTTTGTTTTTTTTTAATTATTTCATGAAATTCATGAAATAATAAAAAAAAAGGGCTTCCCTATAATTTTGGTTCCCAGCCGGGTACAAATAGGCAGCTGGGGGTTGGGGGCAGCCCATACCTGCCTGCTGTACCTGGCTAGCATACAAAAATATGGCAAAGCCCATGTCATTTTTTTTTGGGCAAAAAACTGCATACAGTCCTGGATGGAGGATGCTGAGCCTTGTAGTTCTGCCGCTGCTGTCTGCTCTCCTGCATACACTAGTGGATGGAGCATGCTGAGCCTTTTAGTTCTGTAGCTGCTGTAGGCTCTCCTGCATACACTAGTGGATGAAGTATGCTGAGCCTTATAGTTCTGCTCCCCTGCCTCTCCCTCCAGCATACAGTCCTGGATAGAGCATGCTGAGCCTTGTAGTTCTGCAGCTGCTGTCTGCACTCTTGCATACACTAGTGGATAAAGTATGCTGAACCTTGTAGTTCTGCTCCCCCTGCCTCTCCCTCCAGCATACAGTCCTGGGTGGAGCATGCTGAGCCTTGTAGTTCTGTAGCTGCTGTAGGCTCTCCTGCATACACTAGTGGATGAAGTATGCTGAGCCTTATAGTTCTGCTCCCCTGCCTCTCCCTCCAGCATACAGTCCTGGATAGAGCATGCTGAGCCTTGTAGTTCTGCAGCTGCTGTCTGCACTCTTGCATACACTAGTGGATAAAGTATGCTGAACCTTGTAGTTCTGCTCCCCCTGCCTCTCCCTCCAGCATACAGTCCTGGGTGGAGCATGCTGAGCCTTGTAGTTCTGCAGCTGTATGCTCTCCCGCATACACTAGTAGAGAATGAAGAACATATTGAGGAAAGAAATGACATCATACCTTTTTTTTTTTTCTCCAACAATCTTTAATGGCATTGTTCACTGATAAAAAAAAAACGCATGAAAACGCAGTGAGCAAAAACGCAGCAAAACGAAGCCAAAAAAAGCGGTAAAAATGCATGCTTTGTTATGAGGTTCTTTGCCGTGGGTGCGTTTTTGTGCGTTTTTTGCGGCAAAAAACGCACAAAAACGCAGCGCCAAAAAAACGCAGCATGCGCACATAGCCTAACTATGTTATGATAGTGACTGGAGTACTTCCCCGAAAAAAAGACACTGTCAGCTTTTCTAATCGGTAGAAATGTGCAGGGATTGCCACTGGCTCACCGCAGCAGCCAGCGGTGATCACTCCTTCATGATTTTGGATGTACTATTACATTGTAGGTTGTGAAGGGGTTAATACTATCTTCCTATATTAAACCATAACAATTTTTATACATTATCTCATTCTTATCCATGTATTCCAGAGAATGTCATCATTATAATATTTTTCATCAATAGACCCATAATCCCCATGATTCCAAATCCCTCATATACATTCTTCTTATTATTTTTCTTTTTCAGGGGATCCACCCCTACTGCAACTAATTTGTTGTCCCGGGCGAATACCAGCCAGCCCGGTAATCTCAACAGGTAAGTCACCATTCAAATAAATACCAATCTATGAAGAAGCAAAATAAAATTAATACTTATACATAAAACCAACAAACCATCATTAAAAACACAACATGCTAACCAACCCAATCTCGATACTTCAATCTTATCCTTCTTACAAAAACGCGCTACCGTACTTCCACGAAAAAAAGACACTGTCTTATATTTTATTTGCCCCGAAAAAAGCACTAGATCTTATTTTCGGGGAGTGTAATACTAATATGAAAAGACTGACCCTCCCATCCTCTTTTTTTACTTTTTTTATTTTAGTAATCCCACTAGGGGACTATAAGGATCAGAAGTCTGATCGCTCATTCATTTCTGTTGATCAAAGCAGCACAGCTCTGATCAGCATAAATGCTGCGTTGTTGTTACAGCTGCTGCTTTTCCGGCTTTGAGAGGAACTATGACATGATAGCGACAGGATTCATCACATGACATGTCGCTACCATGACAGCCTTCAGCTGCCGGTGATCACAACATGGGCCTCCGATGGCGGCGGGGAAATGCGCGTTTCTCGCTGCAACGATTTAAAACGCACTGTCACATTTTGACAATGCGATTTAAGTGGTTAACAGGCGTGGGTGGATCGCGGATCCACCTGTGCCTGTAAGCCACACATGTCAGCTGTTATAATCAGCAGACATGTGCAGGGATCGCCACTGGCTCACTGCAGCAGGCAGCGGGGATCACCCCTTCATGATTTTGGATGTACCGTTACATCCTAGGTTATGAAGGGGTTAATACTATATTGCTATATTAACCATAACAATTTTTATACAATATCCCATTCTTAAGGCCCCGTTACACGCAACGACGTATCTAACGATATATCGCCAGGGTCACGGATTCCGTGATGCACATCTGGCATCGTTAGCGACGTCGTTGCGTGTGACAGCAAGGAACGACCGTTAACGATGGAAAATGCTCACCTTATCGTCCATCGTTGACACGTCTTTCCTTTTCAAAACATAGTTGATTGTAGAGGTTGCAGGTAGTTCGTCGTTCCCAAGGCAGCACATATCGATACGTGTGACACCTCGGGAACGACGAGCTACAGCTTACCTGTGGCTGACGGCAATGCGGAAGGAAGGAGGTGGGCGGGATGTTACAGCCGCTCATCTCCGCCCCTCTGCTTCTATTAGACGGCCGCTTAGTGACGTCGCTGTGACGCCGCACGAACCGTCCCCTTAGAAAGGAAGCGGTTCGCCGGCAACAGCAACGTTGCAGGGAAGGTAAGTCCGTGTGACGGCTCCTAACGATTTTGTGCACCACGGGCAGCAATTTGCCCGTGACGCACAAACGACGGGGCGGGTGCTTTCACCAGTGATATCGCTGCGTGTAATACCCCCTTTATCTATGTAATCCAGACAATGTCATCATTACAACATTTTTCATCAATAGACCTATAATCCCCACAATTCCAAATCCCTCATATACATTCTTATTATTTTTCTTTTTCAGGGGATCCACCCCTACTACAACTAATTTGTTGTCCCGGGCGAATACCAGCCAGCCCGGTAATCTCAACAGGTAAGTCACCATTCAAATAAATACCAATCTAGGAAGAAGCAAAATAAAATTAAAACTTATACATAAAACCAACAAACCATCATTAAAAACACTACATGCTAACCCACCCAATCTCGATACTTCAATCTTATCCTTCTTACAAAAACGCACTACCGTACTTCCACGAAAAAAAGACACTGTCTTATATTTTATTTGCCCCGAAAAAAGCACTAGATCTTATTTTCGGGGAGTGTAATACTAATATGAAAAGACTGACCCTCCCATCCTCTTTTTTTTACTTTTTTTATTTTAGTAATCCCACTAGGGGACTATAAGGATTAGAAGTCTAATCGCTCATTCATTTCTGTTGATCAGAGCAGCAAATTTCTGATCAGCAGAAATGCTGCGTTCTTGTTACAGCTGCTGCTTTGCCGGCTTTAACAGGAACTATGTCATGATAGCGACAGGATTCATCACATGACCTGTCGCTACCATGACAACAATCGGCTGCCCGTGATCATGTAGCGCCCCTGAGACTAGTCGCTACAGGGTATATCATTATATCCTCCCCGGGCAGGTCAAGATGTTAATCTGGTAAGTTCTATAAGTTCTACACACACCTCACACCACCATACAGCAGGGAGAAGCTGTCACTAGGAAAGGGTTAACAATGTTTCTACAAACACAGTTAGGAAGTGACTCAGCCAGTTCTTAGCAAACCCAAGTAGCCATGACAACTTGCAAAGGTGTGGGCATAGGCAGTTAGGAGTAGAGACACTGTTAGCCAGGCAGAACAAGCTTAGACACGAAACAGAGCCGACGCACAGTGTGCAGCTCCCCTCAGGGAGGCTGTCAGGCCTTCAGGGAGGCAGAACAGAGCTGTCTGGATGTAACACCAAACAGACAGCACAACCAAGCTGGGGCCAGTAACATCTAGAGAAAGACGGGACCCGGCATTTGCACTCGTGGACTAAAAGGGCTGCAGTCGCCAGAGCACGGGATGGAGCACAGAAGAGGTACAGAGCCCTAGTTCGGGTTGCTGGGGCATGACAGCAGAGAGAGAGAGAGCCTGGGGAGATGGGACAGAGGTCCGGCCCATGAGAGGTTAAGGCTGCCGGCACTACGGACTGGGACCGGGGAAGAGTACAGAGTTGTGCATGGAGGAGAAAAACCTGACTCTGTGAGTAACTGCCACTGCCCTGCGCTCCGGCGCTCCCATGGACTGCCGCCCCCGTTCTCACCAACCTTCCTGGGCACCCCGCTCCGCCCGTGGGAAGCGATACTGTCTCGGCTGCACCTAACACCTGCCCCGGAGAGAGACTGTGCAGCGGCGGCTAATTCCTGGCCGCATACCAAGTGTTGCTCTGCAAAGCATCCCCGCTCAGCATCCAGTACTGCCCTTGGGAGAGGATTAGCCGCAGGAAGGGTCAGCGGCGGAGGAGGCCGGGACCCCAGTCACTACTGCAACCGGTGACACGCTTCCCAGGGGCCTGCCACCCTCATTCCATCCCCGTCTGTATTGGACACTTGTCCGTTTGCTGTTTTTGTGGTTTTTTTTTTCATGTAGCCGACGGGGTCACGGAACCGGGTCAGGCCAGTCACAGCTACCCCAAAGAATCACTGGCCCACTGACGAGTAACCTAAGGCCCCGTGGACGCTACAATCACATCACGGGGCCTCCGATGGCGGCAGGGAAAGGCGCGTTTCCCGCTGCAGCGATTTAAAACGCAGTGTCACATTTTGACAGCGCGATTTAAGTGGTTAACAGGCACGGGTGTGTTGCGGATCCACCTGTGCCTGTTAGCCACGCATGTCAGCTGTTCTAATCGGCAGACATGTGCAGGGATCGCCACTGGCTCACCGCAGCGGTGATCACTCCTTCATGATTTGGATGTACCATTACATCGTAGGTTGTGAAGGGGTTAATACTATCTTCCTATATTAAACCATAACAATTTTTATACATTATCTCATTCTTATCCATGTGTTCCAGAGAATGTCATCATTATAATATTTTTCATCAATAGACCCATAATCCCCATGATTCCAAATCCCTCATATACAGTGCCTACAAGTAGTCTTCAACCCCCTGCAGATTTAGCAGGTTTGATAAGATGCAAATAAGTTAGAGCCTGCAAACTTCAAACAAGAGCAGGATTTATTAACAGATGCATAAATCTTACAAACCAACAAGTTATGTTGCTCAGTTAAATTTTAATAAATTTTCAACATAAAAGTGTGGGTCAATTATTATTCAACCCCTAGGTTTAATATTTTGTGGAATAACCCTTGTTTGCAATTACAGCTAATAACCGTCTTTTATAAGACCTGTTCAGGCCGGCACAGGTCTCTGGAGTTATCTTGGCCCACTCCTCCATGCAGATCTTCTCCAAGTTATCTAGGTTCTTTGGGTGTCTCATGTGGACTTTAATCTTGAGCTCCTTCCACAAGTTTTCAATTGGGTTAAGGTCAGGAGACTGACTAGACCACTGCAACACCTTGATTTTTTCCCTCTTGAACCAGGCCTTGGTTTTCTTGGCTGTGTGCTTTGGGTCATTGTCTTGTTGGAAGATGAAATGACGACCCATCTTAAGATCCTTGATGGAGGAGCGGAGGATCTTGGCCAAAATCTCCAGGTAGGCCGTGCTATCCATCTTCCCATGGATGCGGACCAGATGGCCAGGCCCCTTGGCTGAGAAACAGCGCCACAGCATGATGCTGCCACCACCATGCTTGACTGTAGGAATGGTATTCTTGGGGTCGTATGCAGTGCCATCCAGTCTCCAAACGTCACGTGTGTGGTTGGCACCAAAGATCTCGATCTTGGTCTCATCAGACCAGAGAACCTTGAACCAGTCTGTCTCAGAGTCCTCCAAGTGATCATGAGCAAACTGTAGACGAGCCTTGACATGACGCTTTGAAAGTAAAGGTACCTTACGGGCTCGTCTGGAACGGAGACCATTGCGGTGGAGTACGTTACTTATGGTATTGACTGAAACCAATGTCCCCACTGCCATGAGATCTTCCCGGAGCTCCTTCCTTGTTGTCCTTGGGTTAGCCTTGACTCTTCGGACAAGCCTGGCCTCGGCACGGGTGGAAACTTTCAAAGGCTGTCCAGGCCGTGGAAGGCTAACAGTAGTTCCATAAGCCTTCCACTTCCGGATGATGCTCCCAACAGTGGAGACAGGTAGGCCAAACTCCTTGGAAAGGGTTTTGTACCCCTTGCCAGCCTTGTGACCCTCCACGATCTTGTCTCTGATGGCCTTGGAATGCTCCTTTGTCTTTCCCATGTTGACCAAGTATGAGTGCTGTTCATAAGTTTGGGGAGGGTCTTAATTAGTCAGAAAAGGCTTGAAAAAGAGATAATTAATCCAAACATGTGAAGCTCATTGTTCTTTGTGCCTGAAATACTTCTTAATACTTTAGGGGAACCAAACAGAATTCTGGTGGTTTGAGGGGTTGAATAATAAATGACCCTCTGAATAAACTTTTCACAATTTAAAAAAAAAATAAAAAAAGAAATAACATTCTTTTTTGCTGCAGTGCATTTCACACTTCCAGGCTGATCTACAGTCCAAATGTCACAATGCCAAGTTAATTCCGAATGTGTAAACCTGCTAAATCTGCAGGGGGTTGAATACTACTTGTAGGCACTGTACATTCTCCCCCGCAGTATACACCCACTGACTGGAGCTGAGGAGATCAGTTTTTGCTTAGTGTCCGAGGAGGTTGGACACGCAGGGGCTGCTCTCAGCCCTTCAGGTTTGTATGGTTGTGTTTTATTAATGTTTTCCCTTTGTTTTTCAGACACAGCTCGTCGGGCGACAGGGTGTAATCTCTCACCCTGCTCTCCCACATAGAGACCGGTCGCACAGAAGTGGGGTCCGTCCGCCACTTCCGTTGTCTTCCGTGTCTGTCTGGCAGGACCCTACCCCCCTAACACTCTCAAGACTGTTTGGGGGGCATCCGCACAGAGGGACAGGCGGATGGTCCTTGCCCCCCTCCCCAAACTCTCTCGCTCCCGAGCCTGATTGTGGGGTAGGAGGACGAAGACCGTACCCAGGATGGAGAGGTACCCTTCTGGTCTCCCCTAGACTATGCCTGGGACGACCGTCGAGATGTCTTCGCTCACCTTCCAGGATGGATCCAGGATCACCTCAAGACAAGCCGGGAACTCAGATAAGTAATCCAATCCCCCTCCTTCTTCCCCGTCCCGGGTTATGGGGAGGGATCCCGGGTATAGAAGCCCACAGTCTTTCCACCTGGGTCAAGGGGTCCCATATTCCCCCTAGAACCCCTCACCTTAGCCCCCTTGGTAGTTGTTTTCCCCGGTTCTGCGACCGGTCCCCCTGCCGTGGCGTCCACTATCCGGCGGCCTATCCTCAAACCTTAGCCCCCAGCTCCATTGCGGCCCAGCGTCCCCTCCGGCGGCCTGCCCTTAGAAATTTAGCCCCCGGCTCCATTGCGGCCCGGCGTCCCCTCCGGCGGCCTGCCCTTAGAAATTTAGCCCCCGGCTCCATTGCGGCCCGGCGGCCCCTCCGGCGGCCTGCCCTTAGAAATTTAGCCCCCGGCTCCACTGCGGCCCGGCGTCCCCTCCGGCGGCCTACCCTTAAAATTTAGGCCCCGGCTCCATTGCGGCCCGG
This sequence comes from Anomaloglossus baeobatrachus, assembly GCF_048569485.1. Taxonomy (NCBI): domain Eukaryota; kingdom Metazoa; phylum Chordata; class Amphibia; order Anura; family Aromobatidae; genus Anomaloglossus; species Anomaloglossus baeobatrachus. The sequence goes on along the minus strand of NW_027444840.1, from coordinate 45,581 downwards.
CGTCTCCCCCCGCGGCCTACCCTTAAAACTTAGGCCCCGGCTCCTTGCGGCCCGGCGTCTCCTGCGGCCCGGCGTCTCCTCCGGCCCGGCGTCTCCTCCGGCTCGCCGTCTCCTCCGGCCCGCCGTCTCCTCTGGGGCCTACCTTTAAAAATGTTGCCCCCGGCTTCATTGCGGCCCTCTGCGTTCGCGCGCTCGCCTGGCCACGCCCCCAGCCGGGAATTCAGCCCGCGCGCGCGGGCTTTTCAAATTCTTCTGGCTCCCCTGTGCAACCGCCGCCCCCCTCTTTCCTGGCGCCTGACGTCACTTCCCGGCGCCGAGACTCCCGGGGAACGTCGCTCCTGCCCGCACTTCCAGCCTCCCGGCTCGGTAACTAACCCCACCACCGCAGCTGCAGCGCCCCCCCACAGACAGCCAGTGCGACCCAGGGCCCCCGCAGTCACCGCTCCAGGCTGCCCAGCACCACTCGCCTCAGACTCCCGGTCTCTGCAAGACTGCAAAAAAAAAAAAAAAGACCTTAAGCTTACCGCAAAACCGGCTCTCCTGTTATTACTCCAGGAGCACCTACCCCGGATTCCTGGTGCAGTTCACTTGCAGTGAGCTGTCCCCCCTCTAACACACAGCGCAGGGTTATAGAGCGACTTCAGTCCGGGAATATTAACAGCCCCCCCCCACCCTTCTACAGGTGCGAGATGTCAATCTCCTACACGCACTCCATTTCCAGGGGTATTCCAGCGTACTGTGGTCCTATCCACTTCCACCGTCTGTGTTTCTTGTGCTCCTGCCTATGTTCCTGTTTCCACTACCTAGTGTGTCAGTGTTCCTCACGTAGGGTCACTATTGGTGGGTTAATGTTCCTCATGTCCTATCTGCTGTCATATACCCCCACCTATCACAGGGTCATTGACCCGTCCACTGTTTTCAACCTCAGCCTGTTCACTATCCAGTGTGCCAGTGTCTCCATTTACCTGTCTACTATACAGTGTGCCAGTGGTACCATGTGTCTGTCCACTACCCAGTGTGCCAGTGTTTCGCTTGCAATGGTCTACACCAGTGTGCCCGTGGCCTTCACCTGTGTGCCAGTGTCTTCTGTGTGCCAGCGTTTTCCTCCCGCTTGTCCACTATCCAGTGGGTCAGCGTCTCTACGCACTGGCCTACATCTCCGCGCCAGCGCTTTCCTGTCCCTGTCCACTATCCAGTGTGCCAGCGTCTGTGTACCCCAATACCCAGGTGCCAGTGTCTGTGCCATGCCTGTCTGCCCCAATACACAGGTGCCTTTGGGATCCTGCCCGCTATTCAGTGGGCCGGCGTTATGACGCGCATTTGTTTACTCTGGTGTTCCAGTGTCCTCTCGAGCCGGCTCACTATTCAGTGCGCCAGTGTTTCTTTACGCACCTGTTTACACCACCGTACCAGTGTTGTGTGAACCTACCCACGGTTTGGGGGGTCAGGTCTCTAATCGCACCTCTCTGTTTCTGCAGATAAAAGAATTTTTTTGTATATAGACCATCAAGTCCAGCATCCAGATTGACAGTACCACAAATCTGTCCACTTGCTTGTGTGCCAATGTCTCTATATGTCGGTCCACCTTCCAGGGTGCCAGTACCCTCTATCCAGAGTGTCTCTATGTACCTACCCACCATCCGGTGTGTTAGTGTTTCTTGAATGGGCCCCCTACCTCGTGTACCTGTTGGCTATACGCACCTGTATACTACAGCGTGACAAGGATTTGATGAGCCGCGTCAGCATTCACTCTCCAGTGTATCTTTACGCACCTACCCACCATGCGGTGTGCTAGTGTTTTCTTGCATGTGACCTCTATTTTGTGTGCCAGCGTTTCTATATGCACCTGTATACTACAGCGTGACAGTGATTTGATGAGCCTGCCCACTAGCCTTTGGGCCAGCACTTCTCCGAACCAGAGGCCAGATACAGCAACTGGCTTAAGTGCTTTGTTCAGCTTTTCCGCTCATCTCTGACCGAGGCGAGCACTCCATCCATCTCCGTCCCATGAGGCGGCACGGGAGCAGCTGTCACATTCAGTGCCAGTACTCCTGATCGATGATCCTGCCCGCTACCCAAGGGGCTAGCGTTTATCCACACCAGATGCTGGTTACCGTAACAGGTATGTGTTCACTACTCTCGACCCAGAGAGTCGAACAGACTGAAGTCACCTAGTGGGTCAGCTATCTCCCTCATCTCCGACTGAAGCGAGGACTGGGTTCTGCAGGGACCCCATGATGCGCCACGGTTGCAACTGTCAATAGGTTGCTTCCCAGTGACCCAGGACTCTCTCTTACTTCAAACCATCCAGTCAGGTGACCAGGCGGTAAGCCAGGGTCCTTTGGACCAGTTCATTGTCCTTCCTTCCTGCACCAGCTATTTACTCACTTCCCAGTGATCTGCATCCATACGTCTGGAGTAACCTTGAGGTAAGGCTACACGCGACCATTTAACCGGAGAGTCGTGTGCTTCACCCCGGCAGCAAGCACGGACCCCATGACGCGGCTCAGCAGCAGCTCTCTTTTGGTCGCTTCCCAGTGACTCGAGACCTTCTCCTACCTCGCACATGCATGTAAGGTAACCACAAGGTAATGCTTCTTCTCCCTTGACCGTACGTTGGCTCCGTCGTTTTCTTAAAACAGCAGTCATTTTGGTTTCCAAATGAGGTAAGCAGGGTACAACTCTGTCAGCTAACCAGTATGTTGTCCGTTTTTACTTCCTGCCACCCTCCTCGGGTGGTTCATAGTATTTTTTGGTATCCGCCTATTTTTTGGCTTAGACCAGCCTTGGCTGCGCCCTCCACTAGGGTTCCGGCCAGGTACTGTACATATCCAAATCCATAGGCCGTTATTTACATTCTCTCTCTTTCAGATAGAGATCAGATTCCTCAGTCCCTTCTCAGTCAACAGATGAAGTTAAGAACCAGACACAGGAGTGTCCAATCATCGATTCCACGGAGGACCAGTCTCCCCAAGGGACTTCTAGTATCCTGATGGCCCAGTCATTGGGCTCACTCTTCTGGACAGATTGTAGGTTCCAATGTTTGTCTTCTGTCCTCTTTCCGCAACAGAATCCTCCAGGGAGCCCTGATTACTCAGGCCACTGGGTGTTTCCACCCGAACACTCGACACTACAGCGAGTGGTCTTCGCCAACACCTAGACATGACCTGCTTCAGTTTCAGGCCAAGAGGGGTCTTCTTTTCCTCTGTCCCGGGTCTGCCTCACTTCCCTCGTAACCATTCTAGATGGCTCTTGGAGATAAGCTAGATCTCTCTGTAGTCTCCGCCATACCAGATTCCATGTCCGCTTTCCACCGCTTGGTCTTAGCCGCTTGTGCATCCCTGCACTTTTCAAGCAGAGTTCCTGCCAGACCATTTGGACTCACATATTCTCGCTCATTTCCTTCCACTCGTCGTCACTTCTAGTTATGACGTGATGACGCGTTTTAGAATAATATTAAGAATGTTTTATTCTTTCTCCCGTCATTCTCCCATCTTCCTCGCCAACTTCCAGGAATAGGCGTCCCTCCCCTGGTCGGCTAGCGCTTAAGCCAACGACTTAATCCGAGCCCTTCTTGAGGTCCCCCTCGAAAGGGCCTTCCTTCTCCCACTCCAGGTCATACATCCCAGGTCTTGTTCCTTTTTGTCTTTCTCAGGAGTCCACCCCCATGGGGGTTCTCCTCCCCATGATTCACTGCAATGATTACCCAGTACCCGACTACAGAGTTCGAGTTTCTCCCAGTCACGTTACTGTAGATGCTCGGATTCCCTTCTCCTGTCGGCCACGTCACAGCGGAAATCGGTCCTGGGAATTCCTTTGACTCCTTAACCTTGTCATTTTTCTCTAGACCTCACAGGTTCTCTGTACCCCTTCCATACACAGGAGAATTATCTCCCGTATTATTTTCCCGCCCGCAGGCTGTTTCTTCCACTAGGGTCACATCACTCCCTCGGGTGCTGTGGAACCAACGGGTCAAGTGTCCCTATGGCGGAATTCCCTTACACGCTTCTCGAGTATCCCGACTCCCTTGCAACCTTTTAGTCAGTCGTTTTCCCTTTTAGTCATTCTGCGGCTATAAGGGGCCAAGGCTCCTTTGGCCTCCACTTTCTGGCTCCTACCTCTACCAGGTGCCCTAGTTTTTCGCTCATTCTGACAGTCTCAAACGTAGTACCAGGGTCTGTCGAGTTCTTTCTCTCTTAGCCCGACCTATTGCTGTCAGTCGCCTTAGATCCTTAGCCTTCTTAGGTACAGACCTCAAAGGATGTAGTGTCTCCCTGATCATCCTATTCCCTAGCACACGCATTTTACACTAGTTCTTAGTACTCCCTAGTACTCTAACTTTTCTCCTATACTTCGACCCCTGGCCGGGTAGCGTTTCCTTACGGGGTCTAGGACCAGGTTCCGGTCAAGGAATCTTGTCTCTGCTAACCCTGTTTTCGGGTTTTTCTCTTCCCACCCTTGGGGACTGCTTTAGGACGTCCCATGGTTTCATGTGTCCCCCAATGAAGCGATAAAGAAAAGTAGATTTTGGGTACTCACCGTAAAATCTCTTTCTTGGAGCCTTCATTGGGGGGCACAGCACCCGCCCTTTTCTAAGACTTCAATGGATCCGGAATGTTATAGATTTCAAGCTTCTCCTCGTACTGCTTTTACACAAACTGATCTCCTCAGCTCCAGTCAGTGGGTGTATACTGCGGGGGAGGAGCCATCTTTCTTATTTGCATAGTATCACCTCCTAGTCCCAGCAGCATACACCCATGGTTTCCTGTGTCCCCCAATGAAGGCTCCAAGAAAGAGATTTTACGGTGAGTACCCAAAATCTACTTTTTTCAGGGGATCCACCCCTACTGCAACTAATTTGTTGTCCCGGCCGAATACCAGCCAGCCCGATAATCTCAACAGGTAAGTCACCATTCAAATAAATACCAATCTATAAAGAAGCAAAATAAAATTAAAACTTATACATAAAACCAACAAACCATCATTAAAAACACTACATGCTAACCCACCCAGTCTCGATACTTCAATCTTATCCTTCTTACAAAAACGCACTACCGTACTTCCACGAAAAAAAGACACTGTCTTATATTTTATTTGCCCCGAAAAAAGCACTAGGTCTTATTTTCGGAGAGTGTAATACTAATATGAAAAGACTGACCCTCCCATCCTCTTTTTTTTTACTTTTTTTATTTTAATAATCCCACTAGGGGACTATAAGGATCAGAAGTCTATTCGCTCATTCATTTCTGTTGATCAAAGCAGCACAGCTCTGATCAGCATAAATGCTGCGTTGTTGTTACAGCTGCTGCTTTTCCGGCTTTAAGAGGAACTATGACATAATAACGACAGGATTCATCACATGACCTGTCGCTACCATGACAGCCTTCAGCTGCCGGTGATCACATCATGGGCCTCCGATGGCGGCGGGGAAATGCGCGTTTCTCGCTGCAACGATTTAAAACGCACTGTCACATTTTGACAGTGCGATTTAAGTGGTTAACAGGCGTGGGTGGATCGCGGATCCACCTGTGCCTGTAAGCCACACATGTCAGCTGTTCTAATCAGCAGACATGTGCAGGGATCGCCAGTGGCTCACTGCAGCAGCCAGCGGTGATCACCCCTTCATGATTTTGGATGTACCGTTACATCCTAGGTTATGAAGGGGTTAATACTATATTGCTATATTAACCATAACAATTTTTATACATTATCTCATTCTTATCCATGTTTTCCAGACAATGTCATCATTATAACATTTTTCATCAATAGACCCATAATCCCCACAATTCCAAATCCCTCATGTACATTCTTATTATTTTTCTTTTTCAGGGGATCCACCCCTACTACAACTAGTTTGTTGTCCCGGGCGAATACCAGCCAGCCCGGTAATCTCAACAGGTAAGTCACCATTCAAATAAATACCAATCTATGAAGAAGCAAAATAAAATTAAAACTTATACATAAAACCAACAAACCATCATTAAAAACACTACATGCTGGGGGGGCGTGGCCAGCAGGCAGCATGAGCGGTCGCATCTGAGAGCAGCTCCGCAGTCCAACGCTGATAAATACTATTAATCCTGCCGAAATTGGTGCCTAAATACACCTCCGGATTACCTGTGGTGCGGTGAGCATTCTGATCGGTACCATGACAGAGGTCGCAGCGCAGCGGCGGCTGAAAAGCTGAAGAAGTTTGCCCGGGACTCCCAGCAAGATGGCGTCGGCAAGCAGTCGGAGCGGGAATCCAGTGAGGCGGAGGAGGAGGAGAGCATGGAGGCCGGATCCAAGGAATCGCAGGAGCTAACCTTGCAGCAAGTTACTTCGCAATTACTTGCGGCGATCCAGGATTCAAAAGTGTCGCTGACGGGCAAAATCGAGGAGGTTAAGATCGATGTGGGACTCCTCCGGGTGGACCTGCAAAATCTGAGAGAGCGGGTAAAGGAGACGGAGCAGCGGATCTCCACGCTGGAAGACGACGCAAGAGCGACGCCGGGCAGATTGTCCTCTTTGGAAAGCGCGGCAAACAACTGGGCGCAAAGGGCTGACGATCTGGAAAACCGCCTGCGTCGCAATAATTTAAGAATTCTGGGGATGCCGGAGAGGGCAGAAGGGAGCGACCCATGTAAGTTCATGGAAACATGGCTCTCTGAAACTTTCCCTGATGCGATGCTGTCAGCGGCATTCGCTATAGAAAGAGCCCACCGGGTACCGGCCAGACCTCCTCCCCCGGGAGCGCAGCCTAGACCTCTCCTGGCCCGACTGTTGAGCAGCAGGGATAGAGATGCGATCCTTGGTGCGGCGCGACGCAAAGGCCCGATCCTACATAATAATGCTCCCATACTGATTTTCCCTGACTTCTCTGCGTCTCTCCAGAAAACGAGGGCATCCTTCATTCAGGTGAAAAAACGCCTTAGAGATCACCAAATTGCTTACTCCATGATCTTCCCGGCTCGTCTCAGAGTGGTTCATCAAGAGCGATCCTTGTTCTTTACTTCTCCTGCGGAGGCGGATGATTGGATCAACATGCTGAAGAGGAAGCGCTGATGCGTTACAGCCATGAGCGACGCCGGGAGGATCGCTGTTGTGATGGCGTCGCGGTTCTGATTTGTTTATTTCATCTCCTTTGGAGTGAGGTCGGTGATACGATTCTTTTTCCTGGGACGTCTGAAATCGCTGTTGCGATAGTTGTAGGATCATCCTATGCAGATATTCGGCGTCCTTTGATATTGAAGGCGCGAAATATTTTTGTTTCCTTCATCTCCCCTGCCATACGAGTGGAGCGGTGCTCGGGGTCGCAGTTGCGTCCGCGTCCTGCTCTTTTGGTTCCAGTTTGTTGAGAAATTGACGATTCCATCAGGATGCGCTGGTGCGCTTGCGACCCCCGGAAGCATGTGAGTTACTGGATGTGTTTATTATTGGCCTTCCATTGTGCCGGTCTCCAGGTTGGCCCCCCCTCGAGGCTGGGCAGCTGGAGGTTGCGCCTCTGAGTGTGTCGGGACCTGAGCTCACTGCGATCATTACTAAGTCCTGTTTGAGTTCTGGAATACTCGTCGCTGGTGGGACCGGACTGAACTGACTTCAGGCGGGACATGTGCCAGAACGCTGCTGCGGTGCCATGATCACCTTCATGCGATCTTGAATTATCCTGCATCTTGCGATCCAAAATGGGACTTCACTCCGGGTTTGCAGTATTTGGCAACGCACTTAAGTTCAGGATGCTGAATTTTGTCTTTAGAGCTATATTAAGGTTTTTTAAGGTCACCATACATGATAATCACTTATAATTTGGGATTGCCTGCAAATTCTCCTCCCATTTCCTTTATATTCCTATCTCTTCTTCCCCCCTCTCAGTCTCACTTACTTGTTTAATCCCTCAGCCCCTTTTATCTCATCCTCATACCCATCCTTGCTATCCCATTCCCTATCTACCTCTAAGTCTTCTTTTGCTATTCTCTCCAGCTTCCCTCTTCAACCTTCCTCTCTCTTCCCCAATTTCCACCCAGAATGCCATCCGTTACCTCTCTTCTTCTTATATTTCTATATTTCCTCCTCCTCACACTCTCTCTTTTTCCGCCCATCTTAAATTCTCTTCTCTCTCTTCTCTTCCCTTGCCCCCTTTCTCTCTTCCTCACCCCTTCCCCGCCCACCTTTCACTCCTCCATTCCACCCCCCCCCCCTTTTTTTTTTTTTTTCTCTCTCTCTTCTCTCTTCTCTTTCTTCTTCCCATATTTCTATGCCCATTCGCTCTGGGTTCTCTTACCCAAGTACGATTAATAGGCTATGTTGCAGGGTAATTCAATACGTTGGACTGCAGGAGAAGCTTAAGTCCTTGTTTCGAGGACACCCCCGTACCAAGTACACCATCTAGCCACGTTGGTTCACCCTGGTCGTTACTAGGGACACCCTCTCCTGGTCACACTACTGGATCAGTTCTTTCGGCTGTGTGTTTGCAACCGATAGTTTGTATTTAAGGGTACGTTTGCCCAAGTTCTACTGTGGGTTAAGTTTTTGACATTTCCCTATTAATTCAGTAAGAGATACATTTCAATGGCTTTAAGCTTGATGACATGGAATGTTAGGGGACTGGGCACATCCAGGAAACGGGCGGCAGTATTCGCACATATCAAAAAATCCAAAGCTCAGATTGTATGTTTACAAGAGACCCATTTGTTGTTGGAAACCACGAGAGTGCTTCAGAAGCCTTGGGTTCAATGGTCAGCTCACTCTGTTCATTCCTCATATTCGAGGGGAGTATCGGTACTAGTCCATAAAGCATTGCGGTGGGACCCGGGTAAGATTATAAAGGATAATGATGGGAGGTATGTGTTTATCCAGGCTCACATCGATGGGATCATGATAGTGATCTTAGCTATATACATCCCCCCTGCGATGGGAATCTCAATTTTGTATGAAGCGGCTAAGTTTGCCTCACAATTCCCACAAGCCTTGGTGCTCTGCATGGGGGACTTCAATTTGATTAGTAACACAGGGCTGGATAGATTCAACACCCGACAGGTCCCGATCTCCCCTACGATGCAAACTAGATTGAGTGCATTCCTCCAGGAGGTGGGGTGGTGCGACATGTGGCGTTTTTTTAACCCAGTACTGAGAGAATACACATGTTATACCCCAGGGAAAAACTCATTGTCTAGAATTGATTACATCTGTGGAAATGAAAGAGTCTGTGCCCATATACAATCGGTGTGTCATCTACCCAAATCAGTATCAGACCACTCTCCGGTATTTGTCAGCATTAAGTGGGAGGGTTGTAAATCTCGTAAAGTGTCACGGAAGATTAACCCTTGGTGGCTGTCACTCTTTGGTACCAATGACAGGATTCCTGATCAGCTCAGGGCATACACCGAGACGAACTCCGTGGAAGAGAATCACTCGGCCTATTGGGACGCGCTTAAGGCGTATTTGAGGGGTTGCTGTCACTCCTCTATCTCTTATGTCAAGAAACAGGCGGCCAGAGAGGAGGAGGAATTGGCCACTCAAAATAGAGTGCTTGAACATAGATTTACCTCAGACCCTTCTGAAGGAAACAGATTCCAGTGGCTACAGGCTGGGAGGAAATATCTTTTGTTCCTGCAAGATAAGGCTAAGAGACATGTCTTCTTCATGAACCAGAGATATTTTGAGCAAGGGAACCAATCTAGTAGTTTACTTGCGTTCCTGGTGCGCCAATCCACTAGCTCACCTGCGGTCCTTAAGATCAGAGACTCCGGTGGCGATTCAATCACCTCCGTCACTGGCATTCTGAAGGTGTTTCTGGACTTCTATAGGAACCTATATGAGTCCAGGCTGACTGTGTCAAGGGAGGAGATCGCTGAATACTTGCGGGATCTGGAGTTTCCCAGACTGACTTTGGCCCAGAGGTCGGCCTTGGATGAGCCCATTAGCATGGAAGAGATGGTGGAGGCGATGGGAGCCCTCAATAGGGGTAAGGCGTCTGGCCCAGATGGACTCCCGATTGAAATATTTGACAAGTATAGGGGGGAGCTGGCTCCAGCTCTCCTGGAGACGGCTGAGGCTTCGTTCCGCAGGGGACGGTTACCTGATTCCTTCTATGAGGCAACCATCGTGCTACTATTGAAACCAGATAAGGATCCATTGGATTGTGGCTCATACAGACCGATCTCTCTGTTGAACTCTGATTACAAAATTCTTACTAAAATTCTAGCAACTAGACTCAATAAAGTGATCTCCTCCATAATACATGAGGATCAGTCTGGATTCATTCCGGGTAGAAGTACCTCGGATAATCTGAGGAGGGCACAGGTGATTCTACAGATGGGCACCAAGCTAGAGGAGGATTGGGCTTTGGTCTCCCTGGATGCGGCCAAGGCCTTTGACTCTATAGAATGGCCATACCTGCTGGAGGTACTGCGGGCATTTGGTTTCGGCAACGATTTTATTAGATGGATTGATATTATATATAAAGCTCCAACGGCTAACATTCAGGTGGGAGGCGGAGTATCGGAAACTTTCCCTTTGGGGAGGGGAACCAGGCAGGGGTGTCCTCTATCCCCTCTTCTGTTCGCCCTTGCCATGGAACCGTTGGCAGTGCGCATTCGGACGGACCCAATCTACCGGGGAGTGAGACATCGTAAGGGAGATGAACGTTTGTCTCTGTATGCAGACGACCTGTTATTGTTTGCTTCTGACCCGGATTCCTCCATTCCTAGAGCCGTAGAGTTAATCGACCGATTCGGGGAGTTCTCGGGCCTGTCAATAAATTGGTCAAAATCGTACCTCCTCTTCCTATCTCGGGACAGGGAGGAAATGATGAACACCCACATATGTAGAGTTCCAGTGGTGGATCATTTTAAATACCTGGGGATTATATTGACGGGAAACCCTTCGGAGATGATAGCAAGAAATATTGCCCCCTTATTATCACACCTCGGGGAGAAATTTAATAGATGGAGCCAACTCCCGCTCTCAGTGGCGGGAAGAATTAATCTCCTTAAAATGATAGTGCAACCAAAGTGTCTTTACATAACCCAACATGTATTCGTACAGATTCCCCGCTCTTTCTTTCGGTCCCTGGAATCTTTAATGATCACCTTTGTCTGGGGTCCTTCCAGATCAAGGGTCCAATTGGCCAAATTACAGAGACCCAGGGACATGGGGGGTATGGCCCTTCCTGATCTGTACATATACTATCTGGCCGGACAATTGAAATATTTGGGACAATGGACACTTCCTGGGGTGAGGGGTTCTCCGGAGGGTCTTCTGGCAGAGCTCACAGGTATGGATCTCCTATGGCCATTGTTGACGGACCACAAGAGGGCTCCTGAGGGTTGGGTCCTCCCAATACACAAACTGGGGGCCAGGGTCTGGAAAGAGGCTAAAACCATTTTTGGTTTCCATGATATGCCAACTGAGATACCCCTATGGGATAACCTGGACCTTCCACACTTTTGTGGGCTGCCGGGGTTTGGCGAATGGAGGAATCGAGGAATAGTCTCCCTGGGATCACTGGTCCGGGATGGTGATCTCCGCCCCGTTGCGCAACTGCGTGCAGAATTTGATTTGCCGGAATCTCATGGGTTTCAGTATCTCCAGATTAGGCACGCCTTTCGGGCTCAGTTCTCTGTTCGTGGGATTAGATTCTCTTCCTTTCCAGTCATTGGAATTATCAGATCACAGGGCCCTGGAGGCCTCATTTCCAAATTGTACTCCTCCCTTATCCGGGCCAAGGCCATGAACAGTCCTCTTTCTGTCCGGGAGAGGTGGAGTGTCAGGATCCCTGAAATTGATGATGTAGTGTGGGACGACATTGTCGAATCCCACACGCTAGTCTCTCCTGCAGTCAATAATAGACTGATTCAGTTATACATAATACACCAAAGTTATATGACTCCTCAGAGACTGAACAAGATGAAAAAGGTGAATAATCTGGTGGGGGTGGGTTGTCCAAGATGCGGGAGAGACGGTGCTGATTTCTGGCACATGATATGGGATTGCCGGGTCATTCTCTCCTATTGGAGTGAGGTTGTAACAACTCTGTCCACCATACTTCAGAAAGGAGTTGCTCTGTGCCCAATTCTGTGTCTATTTGGGGTGGTGGATGTACGCTCCTGGTCCCAAAGTGAAAACTTGCTAATAAAAAAGGTATTATTTTTGGCCCGGAAGGGCATTATACTAAATTGGATGGGCATCCACCCTCCAACTAGAGCCTCATGGATTGCATTGGTAAATGCTATAATTCCGTCAGAACACTATGTTTATAAGATAAGAGGTTCTTTAAATAAATTCGACAAAATATGTGGTAGATGGATGGGCTCGCCCTTGACCGGAGGATCACCCGGCTCCCTAGCTGATAGCCTACAGTCGGTACTGGCGTGATAGTAACTAATGGTACTCCGACGGGTGGAAAGGAGAAATACGTGGTTTATGATATAATGTATTGGGGATATTACCAGGGCCGTATTTACCATTAGGCACCCGTGGTCCGGTGCCTAGGGCGGCAGATTGTGAGGGGCGGCACCTTCTGGCAGCAAAAAAAAAAAAAAAAAATTTTTTTTTTTTTTTTTTTTTTTTTACATTTTTTTTTTTGTGGCCGCCGAGCACAGGGAGCTGATTGACCCCGGAACTGCCGGCGCCTGCACTTCCGGGGTCACAGGCGCGCGCCAATCAGCTCCTTCCTCTGTGCTGCGTCCACTGCTGTGTGGACGTCACATGCAGAGCTCACAGCAGGACGCCGCGGAGGACGTGATGGAAGCCGGTGTCAGAAGAGGATACTCATGTGAGCCAAGAAGATGGCGGCGGGCACTGGAGCAGGTAAGTGGATTCATAAGGAGCGTGGGAGTGTCTCTAATGCAGACTGGAGATCTGCGCATGCGGGGGGGGAGGCGGCAAAGGCAGATACTGGAGGGAGGCAGAGGCTGAGACTGGGGGGAGGCTGGAGGGAGGCAGAGGCTGAGACTGGGGGGAGGCTGGAGGGAGGCAGAGGCTGAGACTGGGGGGAGGCTGGAGGGAGGCAGAGGCTGAGACTGGGGGGAGGCTGGAGGGAGGCAGAGGCTGAGACTGGAGGGAGGCAGTGGCTGAGACTGGGGGGAGGCTGGAGGGAGGCAGAGGCTGAGACTGGAGAGAGGCAGAGGCAGGCTGAGACTGGGGGGAGGCTGGAGGGAGGCAGAGGCTGAGACTGGAGGGAGGCAGAGGCTGAGACTGTGGGGAGGCTGGAGGGAGGCAGAGGCTAAGACTGGGGGAGGCTGGATGGAGGCAGAGGCAGAGAGACTGGGGGGAGGTTGGAGGGAGGCAGAGACTGGGGGGAGGCTGGAGAGAGGCAGAGGCTGAGACTGGGGGGAGGCCGGAGGGAGGCAGAGGCAGAGACTGGGGGGAGGCTGGAGGGAGGCAGAGGCTGAGACTGGGGGGAGACTGGAGGGAGGCAGAGGCTGAGACTGTGGGGAGGCTGGAGGGAGGCAGAAGCAGAGACTGGGGGGAGGCTGGAGGGAGGCAGAGACTGGCGGGAGGCTGGAGGGAGGCAGAGGCTGAGACTGGGGGGAGGCTGGAGGGAGGCAGAGGCAGAGACTGGGGGGAGGCTGGAGGGAGGCAGAGGCAGAGACTGGAGGGAGGCAGAGGCTGAGACTGGAGGGAGGCAGAGGCTGAGACTGGGGGGAGACTGGAGGGAGGCAGAGGCTGAGACTGTGGGGAGGCTGGAGGGAGGCAGAGGCTGAGACTGGGGGAGGCTGGAGGGAGGCAGAGGCAGAGACTGGGGGGAGGCTGGAGGGAGGCAGAGGCAGAGACTGGGGGGAGGCTGGAGGGAGGCAGAGGCTGAGACTGGGGGGAGGCTGGAGAGAGGCAGAGGCTGAGATTGGGGGGAGGCTGGAGGGAGGCAGAGGCAGAGACTGGGGGGAGGCTGGAGGGAGGCAGAGGCTGAGACTGGGGGGAGGCTGGAGGGAGGCAAAGGCAGAGACTGGGGGGAGGCTGGAGGGAGGCAGAGGCTGAGACTGGAGGGAGACAGAGGCTGAGACTGGAGGGAGGCAGAGGCTGAGACTGGGGAGAGACTGGAGGGAGGCAGAGGCAGAGACTGGGGGGAGGCTGGAGGGAGGCAGAGGCTGAGACTGGGGGGAGGTTGGAGGGAGGCAGAGGCTGAGACTGGAGGGAGGCAGAGGCTTAGACTGTGGGGAGGCTGGAGGGAGGCAGAGGCTGAGACTGGGGGAGGCTGGAGGGAGGCTGAGGCTGAGACTGGAGGGAGGCTGAGGCTGAGACTGGGGGGAGGCTGGAGGGAGGCAGAGGCAGAGACTGGGGTGAGGCTGGAGGGAGGCAGAGGCAGATACTGGGGGGAGGCTGGAGGGAGGCTGAGGCTGAGACTGGAGGGAGGCTGAGGCTGAGACTGGAGGGAGGCTGAGGCTGAGACTGGAGGGAGGCTGAGGCTGAGACTTGAGGGAGGCTGAGGCTGAGACTGGAGGGAGGCTGGAGGGAGGCTGAGGCAGAGACTGGGGTAGGCTGAGGCTGGGGGGAGGCAAAGGCTGAGACTGGGGAAGAGAGGCTGATGCTGAGGGAAGATAGAGGCTGATGCTGGGGGAGAGAGGCTGATGTTGGGGGAGTGGGAGAGAGGGGCTAATGCTAGAGACAGAGGACAAGGGATGAGGGATAGTGCAATGACAAAATCGATTGGGTGGGGGGAGTGTAAGGACTCAGAATAAGAGGGGGCAGCATTGGGAGCTCATTGTGAAGAAGGGGCAGCATGTGTGGGATCAGTATGGAGTGGAGCAATGTAGGGGAGTCAATATCAAGAGTGAGGTAGTGTGTGTGGGGGGGGGGTCTCAGCATAAGCGTTAGTGTGGTGGTCTTAGCATGAGTGGGGCAACATGAAGGTCTCATTATGGAAAAGAGGAAGGCAGCATTAGGAGCTCATGGAGAGGGACAGCATGCATGGGACATTGTGAGAAGGGGGCAGCATGCATGGGACACTGAGGAGGGGGCAGCATGCATGAGACATTGTGAGGAGGGGGCAGCATGCATGGGACATTGTGAGAAGGGGGCAGCATGCATGGGACACTGAGGAGGGGGCAGCATGCATGAGACATTGTGAGGAGGGGGCAGCATGCATGGGACATTGTGAGGAAGGAGCAGCATGCATGGGACATTGTGAGGAGGGAGCATCAAGCATGAGACATTGTGCGGAGGGAGCAGCATGCATGGGACATTGTGAGGGAGCAGCATGCATGGGACATTGTGAGGGAGCAGCATGCATGGGACATTGTGAGCCGGGAGCAGCATACATGAGACATTGTGAGGAGTGGGCAGCATGCATGAGACATTGTGAGGAGGGAGCAGCATTCATGGGACATTGTGAGGAGGGAGCAGCATGCATGGGACATTGTGAGGAGGGGCAGCATGCATGGGACATTGTGAGGAGGGGGCAGCATGCATGGGACATTGTGAGGAGGGAGCAGCATGCATGGGACATTGTGAGGAGGGGGCAGCATGCATGGGACATTGTGAGGAGGGAGCAGCATGCATGGGACATTGTGAAGAGGGGGCAGCATGCATGGGACATTGTGAGGAGAGAGAAGCATGCATGGGACATTGTGAGGAGGGGGCAGCATGCATGGGACATTGTGAGGAGGGGGCAGCATGCATGGGACATTGTGAGGAGGGGGCAGCATGCATGGGACATTGTGAGGAGGGGGCAGCATGCAAGGGACATTGTGAGGAGGGGGCAGCATGCAAGGGACATTGTGAGGAGGGAGCAGCATGCATGGGACATTGTGAGGAGGGGGCAGCATGCATGGGACATTGTGAGGAGGGGGCAGCATTCATGGGACATTGTGAGGAGGGGGCAGCATTCATGGGACATTGTGAGGAGGGGGCAGCATGCATGGGACATTGTGAGGAGGGGGCAGCAAGCATGGGACATTGTGAGGAGGGAGCAGCATGCATGGGACATTGTGACGAGGGAGCAGCATGCATGGGACATTGTGAGGAGGGGGCAGCATGCATGGGACATTGTGAGGAGGGGGCAGCATGCATGGGACATTGTGAGGAGGGGGCAGCATGCATGGGACATTGTCCTCACATCATGCTGCTCCCTCCTCACAATGTACAGATCATATTTCATAATCGAGGAAGGTGTGGTGCATATACAGTAGTTTATAAGGGAGGGCAGTGTGGTGTTTATTAGGGGCAGTGTCACAGTCACAGTATATAAGTGGGGACGGTGTGGTGGGAATATTTTATACTCATGCTATGTTTTGATGTGCCTGTGGTGATTCCCATTGGGGGGGGGGGGGTTCGTTTCTTATTGATACTTTTTAAAGTGTGCTACAGAGTAGATCTGCCTTAAACAGATGTCGTGTGCGAAAACTCAGTTTTACGTTGTCACTAAGGGGCGCGACCACTTAAAGTGCCTAGGGCAGCATGAAGGCAAAATACAGCCCTGGATATTACGAGACCTCTGTAATCTGGGTTGCGCTTCTCTTATTGGTGTGGGCTTTTTGCCCCAGAATGGATATGTTTCGAGAACTGACACCTCTGCAATGATTAATGTGCTAAGGCCAGATTGAAAGTAATAGTTGTTGATTTAATTGTTGTTGCTTTATTACCCTGCTTATCAAACAGTATACGTGTATACTTGTAAAGTACAAATTGCTGACTTATCCTATAATGTAATGTCTTACTTAACCTTCAATAAAACGAGTTTAAAAAAAAAAACACTACATGCTAACCCACCCAATCTCGATACTTCAATCTTATCCTTCTTACAAAAACGCACTACCGTACTTCCACGAAAAAAAGACACTGTCTTATATTTTATTTGCCCCGAAAAAAGCACTAGATCTTATTTTCGGGGAGTGTAATACTAATATGAAAAGACTGACCCTCCCATCCTCTTTTTTTTACTATTTTTATTTTAGTAATCCCACTAGGGGACTATAAGGATCAGAAGTCTGATCGCTCATTCATTTCTGTTGATCAAAGCAGCACAGCTCTGATCAGCATAAATGCTGCGTTGTTGTTACAGCTGCTGCTTTTCCGGCTTTAAGAGGAACTATGACATAATAGCGACAGGATTCATCACGTGACCTGTCGCTACCATGACAATCTTTAGCTGCCGGTGATCACATCATGGTCCTCCGATGGCGGTGGTGAAATGCGCGTTTCTCACTGCAACGATTTAAAACGCACTGTCACATTTTGACAGTGCGATTTAAGTGGTTAACAGGCGTGGGTGGATCGCGGATCCACCTGTGCCTGTAAGCCACACATGTCAGCTGTTCTAATCAGCAGACATGTGCAGGGATCGCCACTGGCTCACTGCAGCAGCCAGCGGTGATCACCCCTTCATGATTTTGGATGTACCGTTACATCCTAGGTTATGAAGGGGTTAATACTATATTGCTATAGTAACCATAACAATTTTTATACAATATCCCATTCTTAAGGCCCCGTTACACGCAACGACGTATCTAACGATATATCGCCAGGGTCACGGATTCCGTGATGCACATCCGGCATCGTTAGCGACGTCGTTGCGTGTGACAGGAAGGAACGACCGTTAACGATGGAAAATACTCACCTTATCGTCCATCGTTGACACGTCTTTCCTTTTCAAAACATCGTTGATTGTAGAGGTCGCAGGTAGTTCGTCGTTCCCAAGGCAGCACATATCGATACGTGTGACACCTCGGGAACGACGAGCTACAGCTTACCTGCGGCTGACGGCAATGCGGAAGGAAGGAGGTGGGCGGGATGTTACGGCCGCTCATCTCCGCCCCTCCGCTTCTATTGGATGGCCGCTTAGTGACGTCGCTGTGACGCCGCATGAACCGCCTCCTTAGAAAGGAGGCGGTTCACCGGCAACAGCAACGTTGCAGGGAAGGTAAGTCCGTTTGACGGCTCCTAACGATTTTGTGCGCCACGGGCAGCAATTTGCCTGTGACGCACAAACAGCGGGGCGGGTGCTTTCACCAGTAATATTGCTGCGTGTAACACCCCCTTTATCTATGTAATCCAGACAATGTCATCATTACAACATTTTTCATCAATAGACCTATAATCCCCACAATTCCAAATCCCTCATATACATTCTTATTATTTTTCTTTTTCAGGGGATCCACCCCTACTACAACTAATTTGTTGTCCCGGGCGAATACCAGCCAGCCCGGTAATCTCAACAGGTAAGTCACCATTCAAATAAATACCAATCTATGAAGAAGCAAAATAAAATTAAAACTTATACATAAAACCAACAAACCATCATTAAAAACACTACATGCTAACCCACCCAATCCCGATACTTCAATCTTATCCTTCTTACAAAAACGCACTACCGTACTTCCACGAAAAATTTTTTGCCCCAAAAAAAGTACTAGGTCTTATTTTTTTGGGGAGTGTAATACTAATATGAAAAGACTGACCCACCCATCCACTTTTTTTTTACTTTATTTTACTTTACTAATCCCACTAGGGGACTATAAGGATCAGAAGTCTATTCGCTCATTCATTTCTGTTGATCAGAGCAGCAAATCTCTGATCAGCAGAAATGCTGCGTTCTTGTTACAGCTGCTGCTTTGCTGGCTTTAACAGGAACTATGTCATGATAGCGACAGGATTCATCACATGACCTGTCGCTACCATGACAACCATCGGCTGCCCGTGATCATGTAGCACCCCTGAGACTAGTCGCTACAGGGTATATCATTATATCCTCCCCGGGCAGGTCAAGATGTTAATCTGGTAAGTTCTACACACACCTCACACCACCATACAGCAGGGAGAAGCAGTCACTAGGAAAGGGTTAACAATGTTTCTACAAACACAGTTAGGAAGTGACTCAGCCAGTTCTTAGCAAACCCAAGTAGCCATGACAACTTGCAAAGGTGTGGGCATAGGCAGTTAGGAGTAGAGACACTATTGGCCCGGCAGAACAAGCTTAGACACGAAACAGAGCCGACGCACAGTGTGCAGCTCCCCTCAGGGAGGCTGTCAGGCCTTCAGGGAGGCAGAACAGAGCTGTCTGGATGTAACACCAAACAGACAGCATAACCAAGCTGGGGCCAGTAACATCTAGAGAAAGACGGGACCCGGCATTTGCACTCGTGGACTAAAAGGGGTGCAGTCGCCAGAGCATGGGACTGAGCACAGAAGAGGTACAGAGCCCTAGTTCGGGTTGCTGGGGCGTGACAGCAGAGAGAGAGAGAGAGAGAGCCTGGGGAGATGGGACAGAGGTCCGACCCACGAGAGGCTAAGGCTGCCGCCACTACGGACCGGGACCGGGGAAGAGTACAGAGTTGTGCATGGAGGAGAAAAAACCTGACTCTGTGAGTAGCTGCCACTGCCCTGCGCTCCGGCGCTCCCATGGACTGCCGCCCCCGTTCTCACCAACCTTCCTGGGCACCCCGCTCCGCCCGTGGGAAGCGATACTGTCTCGGCTGCACCTAACACCTGGCCCGGAGAGAGACTGTGCAGCGGCGGCTAATTCCTGGCCGCATACCAAGTGTTGCGCTGCAAAGCATCCCCGCTGAGCATCCAGTACTGCCCTTGGGAGAGGACTAGTCGCAGGAAGGGTCAGCGGCGGAGGAGGCCGGGACCCCAGTCACTACTGCAATCGGTGACACGCTTCCCAGGGGCTTGTCACCCTCATTCCATCCCCGTCTGTATTGGACACTTGTCCGTTTGCTGTTTTTGTGTTTTTTTTCATGTAGCGGACGGGGTCATGGAACCGGGTCAGGCCAGTCACAGCTACCCCAAAGAATCACTGGCCCACTGATGAGTAACCTAAGGCCCCGTGGACGCTACAATCACATCACAGGGCCTCCGATGGCAGCGGGGAAAGGCGCGTTTCCCGCTGCAGCGATTTAAAATGCAGTGTCACATTTTGACAGCGCGATTTAAGTGGTTAACAGGCATGGGTGTGTTGCGGATCCACCTGTGCCTGTTAGCCACGCATGTCAGCTGTTCTAATCGACAGACATGTGCAGGGAGCGTCACTGGCTCACTGCAGCAGCCAGCGGTGATCACCCCTTCATGATTTTGGATGTACCGTTACATCCTAGATTATGAAGGGGTTAATACTATATTGCTATATTAACCATAACAATTTTTTTACAATATCCCATTCTTAAGGCCCCGTTAAACGCAACGACGTATCTAACGATATCTCGCCAGGGTCACGGATTCCGTGATGCACATACGGCATCTTTAGCGACATCGTTGCGTGTGACAGCAAGGAACGACCGTTAACAATGGAAAATACTCACCTTATCGTCCATCGTTGACACGTCTTTCCTTTTCAAAACATCGTTGATTGTAGAGGTCGCAGGTAGTTCGTCGTTCCCAAGGCAGCACATATCGATACGTGTGACACCTCGGGAATGACTAGCTACAGCTTACCTGCAGCTGACGGCAATGCGGAAGGAAGGAGGTGGGCGGGATGTTACGGCCGCTTTTCTCCGCCCCTCTGCTTCTATTGGACGGCCACTTAGTGACGTCGCTGTGATGCCGCACGAACCGCCCCCTTAGAAAGGAGACAGTTCGCCGGCAACAGCAACGTTGCAGGGAAGGTAAGTCCGTGTGATGGCTCCTAACGATTTTGTGCGCCACGGGCAGCAATTTGCCCGTGACGCACAAACGACGGGGCGGGTGCTTTCACCAGTGATATCGCTGCGTGTAACACCCCCTTTATCCATGTATTCCAGACAGTGTCATCATTATAACATTTTTCATCAATAGACCTATAATCCCCACAATTCCAAATCCCTCATATACATTCTTATTATTTTTCTTTTTCAGGGGATCCACCCCTACTACAACTAATTTGTTGTCCCGGGCGAATACCAACCAGCCCGGTAATCTCAACAGGTAAGTCACCATTCAAATAAATACCAATCTATGAAGAAGCAAAATAAAATTAAAACTTATACATAAAACCAACAAACCATCATTAACCCTAGAACGCATACCTGGGGCCTCACAGGCCTGCTAGGTTATTTGTTTTCTATTGTTGATTTCTATGGTTGCGCATTCTAGGGTTAAAAACACTACATGCTAACCCACCCAATCTGGATACTTCAATCTTATGCTTCTTACAAAAACGCACTACCGTACTTCCACAAAAAAAACCACTGTCTTATATTTTATTTTCCCCGAAAAAAGCACTAGGTCTTATTTTCGGGGGATTCATCACATGACATGTCGCTGCCATGAAAACCATCGGCTGCCCGTGATCACATCGGGGCCTCCGATGGCGGCGGGGAAAGACGCTTTTCCCGCTGCAGCGATTTAAAACGCACTGTCACATTCTGACAGTGAGATTTAAGTGGTTAACAGGCGCGGGTGTATCGTGGATCCACCTGTTCCTGTAAGCCACACATGTCAGCTGTTCTAATAGGCAGATATGTGCAGGGATCGTCACTGGCTCACTGCAGCAGCCAGCGGTGATTACCCCTTCATGATTTTGGATGTACATCCTAGGTTGTGAAGGGGTTAATACTATCTTCCTATATTAACCATAACAATTTTTATACATTATCTCATTCTTATCCATGCATTCCAGAGAATGTCATCATTATAATGTTTTTCATCAATAGATCCATAATGTCCACGATTCCAAATCCCTCATATACATTCTTCTTATTATTTTTCTTTTTCAGGGGATCCACCCCTACTGCAACTAATTTGTTGTCTCGGGCGAATACCAGCCAGCCCGGTAATCTCAACAGGTAAGTCACCATTCAAATAAATACCAATCTATGAAGAAGCAAAATAAAATTAAAACTTATACATAAAACCAACAAACCATCATTAAAAACACTACATGCTAACCCACCCAGTCTCGATACTTCAATCCTATCCTTCTTACAAAAATGCACTACACTGTCATATATTTTTTTTTGCCCCGAAAAAGCACTAGGTCTTATTTTTTGGGGAATGTAATACTAATATGAAAAGACTGACCCGCACATCCACTTTTCTTCGGCGCTCCATTGGGAGACCCAGACGATTGGGTGTATAGTACTGCCTCCGGAGGCCACACAAAGCATTACACTAAAAAGTGTAAGGCCCCTCCCCTTCTGGCTATACACCCCCCGTGGGATCACGGGCTGATCAGTTTTCTGCTTTGTGCGAAGGAGGTCAGACATCCACGCATAGCTCCACTGTTTAGTCAGCAGCAGCTGCTGACTATGTCGGATGGAAGAAAAGAGGGCCCATACTAGGGCCCCCAGCATGCTCCCTTCTCACCCCACTTTACGTCGGCGGTGTTTGTTAAGGTTGAGGTACCCATTGCGGGTACGGAGGCTGGAGCCCACATGCTGTTTTCCTTCCCCATCCCCCTGAGGGGCTCTGAGGAAGTGGGATCTTACCGGCCCCCAAGCCCTGAGGCCGGGCTCCATCCACAGACCCATGGAACCTGCTGGATACGGAGCTGGGTACCGTTCAGGGACAAGGCCCTGCGACATTCAGGTACTCTGTGTCCCAAACAGGCCGCGCACATTCCAGACTTGCTGGGTGTGCTAGTGCGCCAGGGACAGTAGCGCTGCGCGCTGGGGTTACAGTCACTGCAGTTTTTCTGGGTGACTTTATGTGTTGGGGACTGCCGCGCCGGCCGCCCCTGGAGCGGCGGCGCGGCTGCGACTTGTAGTGCGCCGGGGACTTAGCGCCGACCGTGCTTTTACGACGGCGTCGCTTATAAATTTAGTCCCCGGCTTCTGCGGCCTAGCTCCGCTTCGTTCCCGCCCCCACCCTGTCAATCAGGGCAAGGGAGAGACGCTGTACGATTAATCAGCGCCGAGGGCTGGAGTCTTATTTACATGCTCCAGCCCTCTCACTGAGCACAGTGGGACGCAGGTTTCCCGCTCTTTGTCTGCACACGCCCAGGGCCCGCCCCTCTCCATAGGACGCCGGCAGCCATTCCTACATGCAGTCTGGCTGGAGAACGGACACAGGCTCTGGGAGACCCAGACAAGGGATTTCTGGCGACCACACACCCGCGTTATGCGGGCGGTAAGCAGCACTTTAGTGCTGGCCCCACTAGTGCCACAGTGTTATTTTGGTGTACCTTTTTTTCTCTATACCATATATATATGTATATATATATTGCACTGTAAGGTCGCTTCTTGGCTGTATACCCTATCTTGCTCTGAGGAGACGACAACATGTCATCCGCAAAACGCAAGGGTGCCAAGACACAGGCTGTAAGCGCTGCTTGTGCCGCTTGTGGGGCTGATCTACCGGCAGGTTACAATGACCCCCATTGTGTGCAATGTTCGGTCCCTGTGCCACTTCGTCAGCCGGAGTCTATGGTGGTAGTGGCCCAGGCAGAGTCACCGGTGAACCCTGTCCCGGTGACGGGGACAGAGTTTGCAGTTTTTGCTGACAAGATGTCTGTCACTATGACAAAGATCCTAGAGACCTTGCAGGCCAGGCCAGTTACTCAGACCATGGACACTGCTGCGGCAACGTTCCCCGGTCCCCCTCAGTTGGAGTTAATCCGTGCTTCAAGGGGGTCCCAGGCATCTCAGCCTGACGGCTCTGATTCAGATGACAGTCCCAGGCAGCCTAAGCGAGCTCGCTGGGAGAGACCCTCCACGTCATCACGCGGATCAGGGTCTCAGCGAGAAGAGTCTCTACATGATGAGACAGAGGAGGGTGATCAGGAGTCTAATCCTGAAACCGCTCTCAATCTGGATACTCCTGATGGTGACGCCATGGTAAATGACCTTATAGCGGCCATCAATAGTCTATTGGAAATTTCTCCTCCTGCCCCTTCTGCAGAGGAGGCAGCTGCACAGCAGGAGAAGTTCCATTTCAGGTATCCCAAGCGTAAATTGAGTACTTTTCTGGACCACGCTGACTTCAGAGAATCAGTCCAGAAACACCATGCTTACCCAGACAAGCGTTTCTCCAAACGTCTTAAGGATACACGTTATCCCTTTCCCCCTGACGTGGTCAAACGCTGGACCCAGTGTCCAAAGGTGGACCCCCCAATCTCCAGGCTTGCGGCTAGATCCATAGTTGCAGTGGAGGATGGGGCTTCACTTAAAGATGCCAATGACAGACAGATGGACCTTTGGTTAAAGTCTGTCTATGAAGCTATCGGCGCGTCGTTTGCTCCAGCATTCGCGGCCGTGTGGGCACTCCAAGCTATTTCAGCTGGTCTGGCACAGGTGGACTCTATCATACGTCCAGCAGTGCCGCGAGTAGCGTCCCTAACCTCGCAAATGTCTGCGTTTGCGACTTACGCTATCAACGCTGTCCTGGACTCTACAAGCCGTACCTCAATGGCGTCTGCCAACTCTGTGGTTTTGCGCAGAGCCTTGTGGTTAAAGGAATGGAAAGCGGATTCTGCTTCCAAAAAATGTTTAACCAGCTTGCCACTATCTGTAGATAGACTGTTTGGTGAACAATTGGCTGAAATCATTAAACAATCCAAGGGTAAAGACTCCTCCTTACCCCAGCCCAGATCAAGCAAACCTCAACAGAGGAAGTGGCAGTCGAGGTTTCGGTCCTTTCGAGGCTCCGGCAAGACCCAATTCTCCTCGTCCAAAGGGACTCAGAAGGAGCAAAGGAGCTCAGATTCCTGGCGGGCTCACTCACGCCCCAAGAAAGCAACCGGAGGAACCGCTTCCAAGGCGGCTGCCTCATGACTTTCGGCCTCATCCCTCCGCATCCTCGGTCGGTGGCAGGCTCTCCCGCTTTTGCGACATTTGGCTGCCACAGGTCAAAGACCGGTGGGTAACAGACATTTTGTCTCACGGGTACAGGATAGAGTTCAGTTCTCGTCCTCCGCCTCGGTTCTTCAGAACCTCCCCACATCCCGACCGAGCAGATGCCCTTCTGCAGGCGGTGTGCTCACTAAAAGCAGAAGGAGTGGTGATCCCTGTTCCTCTGCAGGAACAAGGGCAAGGTTTTTACTCCAATCTCTTTGTGGTTCCAAAAAAGGACGGCTCGTTTCGTCCTGTTCTGGACCTAAAGCTGCTCAACAAGCATGTGAACGCCAGACGGTTCCGGATGGAATCCCTCCGCTCAGTCATTGCCTCAATGTCTCAAGGAGATTTCCTTGCATCAATAGACATCAAAGATGCTTATCTCCACGTGCCGATTGCTACAGAGCACCAACGTTTTCTACGTTTCGTGATAGGAGACGACCATCTCCAGTTCGTAGCTCTGCCATTTGGTCTGGCGACAGCCCCACGGGTTTTCACCAAGGTCATGGCGGCAGTGGTAGCAGTCTTGCATTCTCAGGGACATTCGGTGATCCCTTACTTAGACGATCTACTTGTCAAAGCACCCTCTCAAGAGGCATGCCAACACAGCCTGAATGTTGCGCTGGAGACTCTCCAGACTTTCGGGTGGATCATCAACTTTTCAAAGTCAAATCTGTCACCGACTCAATCACTAACGTATCTTGGCATGGAGTTTCATACTCTCTCAGCGATAGTGAAGCTTCCGCTGGGCAAGCAGCGGTCACTACAGACAGGGGTGCAGTCTCTCCTTCAGGGTCAGTCGCACCCCTTAAGGCGCCTCATGCACTTCCTAGGGAAGATGGTGGCAGCAATGGAGGCAGTCCCGTTCGCGCAGTTTCATCTGCGCCCGCTTCAATGGGACATTCTCCGCCAATGGGACGGGAAGACAACTTCCCTAGACAGGAAAGTCTCCCTTTCTCAGACGGCCAAGGACTCTCTGCAATGGTGGCTTCTTCCCACCTCATTATCACAGGGAAGATCCTTCCTACCCCCATCCTGGGCAGTGGTCACGACAGACGCGAGTCTGTCAGGGTGGGGAGCAGTTTTTCTCCACCACAGGGCTCAAGGGACGTGGACTCAGCAGGAGTCCACCCTTCAGATCAATGTTCTGGAAATCAGGGCAGTGTATCTTGCCCTACTAGCCTTCCAGCAGTGGCTGGAAGGAAAGCAGATCCGAATTCAGTCGGACAACTCCACAGCGGTGGCATACATCAACCACCAAGGAGGGACACGCAGTCGGCAAGCCTTCCAGGAAGTCAGGCGGATTCTGATGTGGGTGGAGGAAAGAGCATCCACCATATCAGCAGTTCACATCCCGGGCGTAGAAAACTGGGAAGCAGACTTCCTCAGTCGCCAGGGCATGGACGCAGGGGAATGGTCCCTTCACCCGGACGTGTTTCAGGAAATCTGCCGCCGCTGGGGGGTGCCGGACGTCGACCTAATGGCGTCTCGGCACAACAACAAGGTCCCGACCTTCATAGCGCGGTCTCGCGATCAAAGAGCTCTGGCGGCAGACGCCTTAGTGCAAGATTGGTCGCAGTTCCGGCTCCCTTATGTGTTTCCACCTCTGGCACTCTTGCCCTGAGTGTTACGCAAGATCAGATCCGATTGCGGCCGCGTCATACTCGTCGCCCCAGACTGGCCGAGGAGGTCGTGGTACCCGGATCTGTGGCATCTCACGGTCGGCCAACCGTGGGCACTACCAGACCGTCCAGACTTACTGTCCCAAGGGCCGTTTTTCCATCGGAATTCTGCGGCCCTGAACCTGACTGTGTGGCCATTGAGTCCTGGATCCTAGCGTCTTCAGGATTACCCCAAGGGGTCGTGGCCACCATGAGACAGGCTAGGAAGTCCACTTCTGCTAAGATCTACCACAGAACGTGGAAGATTTTCTTATCCTGGTGCTCTGCACAAGGAGTATCCCCCTGGCCATTCGCGTTACCTGTCGTTCTTTCCTTCCTGCAATCTGGGTTGGAAAAGGGCTTGTCGCTCGGCTCCCTTAAAGGGCAAGTCTCGGCACTATCCGTGTTTTTTCAGAAGCGTCTAGCACGACTTTCTCAGGTGCGCACGTTCCTGCAGGGGGTTTGTCATATCGTACCTCCGTACAGGCGGCCGTTAGATCCGTGGGATCTAAACAAGGTCCTTGTTGCTCTCCAGAAGCCGCCCTTCGAGCCTCTGAGGGACGTGTCACTTTCTCGACTCTCACAGAAAGTGGCCTTTCTGGTAGCGGTCACGTCTCTTCGGAGAGTGTCTGAACTAGCAGCGCTGTCATCCAAAGCTCCTTTCCTGGTGTTCCACCAGGACAAGGTAGTGCTGCGCCCCATTCAGGAGTTTCTCCCTAAGGTGGTATCCTCTTTTCATCTTAATCAGGATATCTCCTTGCCTTCCTTTTATCCGCATGCAGTTCATCGGTATGAAAAGGATTTACATTTGTTGGATCTAGTGAGAGCACTCAGAATCTACATTTCCCGCACGGCGCCCCTGCGCCGCTCGGATGCACTCTTTGTCCTTGTCGCTGGTAAGCGGAAAGGGTCGCAGGCTTCCAAAGCCACCCTGGCTCGATGGATCAAAGAACCAATTCTTGAAGCCTACCGTTCTGCTGGGCTTCCGGTTCCATCAGGGCTGAAGGCCCATTCTACCAGAGCCGTGGGTGCGTCCTGGGCATTACGACACCAGGCTACGGCTCAACAGGTGTGCCAGGCAGCTACCTGGTCGAGTCTGCACACTTTCACCAAACATTATCAGGTGCATACTTATGCTTCGGCGGACGCCAGCCTAGGTAGAAGAGTCCTGCAGGCGGCAGTTGCCTCCCCGTAGGGGAAGGCTGTCTTTGCAGCTCTAACATGAGGTATTTCTTTACCCACCCAGGGACAGCTTTTGGACGTCCCAATCGTCTGGGTCTCCCAATGGAGCGCCGAAGAAGAAGGGAATTTTGTTACTTACCGTAAATTCCTTTTCTTCTAGCTCCTATTGGGAGACCCAGCACCCGCCCTGTTGTCCTTCGGGATTTTTGGTTGTTTTCGGGTACACATGTTGTTCATGTTGAATGGTTTTCAGTTCTCCGATGTTACTTCGGAGTGAATTTGTTTAAACCTTCTTGCTTTAGCACTAAAACTGATCAGCCCGTGATCCCACGGGGGGTGTATAGCCAGAAGGGGAGGGGCCTTACACTTTTTAGTGTAATGCTTTGTGTGGCCTCCGGAGGCAGTACTATACACCCAATCGTCTGGGTCTCCCAATAGGAGCTAGAAGAAAAGGAATTTACGGTAAGTAACAAAATTCCCTTCTGTTTTTTACTTTTTTTTATTTTACTAATCCCACTAGGGGACTATAAGGATCAGAAGTCTGATCACTCATTTATTTCTGTTGATCAGAGCAGCACAGTTCTGATCAGCAGAAATGCTGCGTTCTTATTACAGCTGCTGCTTTGCCGGCTTTAACAGGAACTATGTCATGATAGCGACAGGAGTCATCACATGACCTGTCGCTACCATAACAACCATCGGCTGCCCGTGATCATGTAGCGCCCCTGAGACTAGTCGCTACAGGGTATATCATTATATCCTCCCTGGGCAGGTCAAGATGTTAATCTGGTAAGTTCTACACACACCTCACACCACCATACAGCAGGGAGAAGCAGTCACTAGGAAAGGGTTAACAATGTTTCTACAAACACAGTTAGGAAGTGACTCAGCCAGTTCTTAGCAAACCCAAGTAGCCATGACAACTTGCAAAGGTGTGGGCATAGGCAGTTAGGAGTAGAGACACTATTGGCCCGGCAGAACAAGCTTAGACACGAAACAGAGCCGACGCACAGTGTGCAGCTCCCCTCAGGGAGGCTGTCAGGCCTTCAGGGAGGCAGAACAGAGCTGTCTGGATGTAACACCAAACAGACAGCACAACCAAGCTGGGGCCAGTAACATCTAGGGAGAGACGGGACCCGGCACTTGCACTCGTGGACTAAAAGGGGTGCAGTCGCCAGAGCACGGGATTGAGCACAGAAGAGGTACAGAGCTCTAGTTCGGGTTGCTGGGGCGTGACAGCAGAGAGAGAGAGAGAGCCTGGGGAGATGGGACAGAGGTCCGACCCACGAGAGGTTAAGGCTGCCGCCACTACGGACCGGGACCGGGGAAGAGTACAGAGTTGTGCATGGAGGAGAAAAACCTGACTCTGTGAGTAACTGCCACTGCCCTGCGCTCCGGCGCTCCCATGGACTGCTGCCCCCGTTCTCACCAACCTTCCTGGGCACCCCTCTTCGTCCGTGGGAAGCGATACTGTCCCGGCTGCACCTAACACCTGCCCCGGAGAGAGACTGTGCAGCGGCGGCTAATTCCTGGCCGCATGCCAAGTGTTGCGCTGCAAAGCATCCCCGCTGAGCATCCAGTACTGCCCTTGGGAGAGGACTAGTCGCAGGAAGGGTCAGCGGCGGAGGAGGCCGGGACCCCAGTCACTACTGCAACCGGTGACGTGCTTCCCAGGGGCCTGTCACCTTCATTCCATCCCCGTCTGTATTGGACACTTGTCCGTTTGCTGTTTTTGTGTTTTTTTTCATGTAGCCGACGGGGTCATGAAACCGGATCAGGCCAGTCACAGCTACCCCAAAGAATCACTGGCCCACTGATGAGTAACCTAAGGCCCCGTGGACGCTACAATCACATCACGGGGCCTCCGATGGCAGCAGGGAAAGGCGCGTTTCCCGCTGCAGCGATTTAAAACGCAGTGTCACATTTTGACAGCGCGATTTAAGTGGTTAACAGGCATGGATGTGTTGCGGATCCACCTGTGCCTGTTAGCCACGCATGTCAACTGTTCTAATCGGCAGACATGTGCAGGGATCGCCAGTGGCTCACCGCAGCAGCCAGCGGTGATCACCCCTTCATGATTTTGGATGTACCGTTACATCCTAGGTTGTGATGGGGTTAATACTATCTTGCTATATTAACCATAACAATTTTTGCACAATATCCCATTCTTATCCATGTTTTCCAGACAGTGTCATCATTAGAACATTTTTCATCAATAGATCCATAATCCCCACAATTCCAAATCCCTCATATACATTCTTCTTATTTTTCTTTTTCAGGGGATCCACCCCTACTACAACTAATTTGTTGTCCCGGGCGAATACCAGCCAGCCCGGTAATCTCAACAGGTAAGTTGCCATTCAAATAAATACCAATCAATGAAGAAGCAAAATAAAATTAAAACCTCTAGATAAAACCAACAAACCATCATTAGCCTCTACACGACATTTGACGTTTTGGGTACGTCATGATGAAAGTCCATGCCATTCTGACCAAAGACGTATCCAGTATGCCATGGTGATCGCTGTACCCCCGCCATCGCAGCCAGATCTCCAACTGATCTTGTGGCCTGGACCCGGCGCTCACTGCCAGGAGTGGTGACTGCGCCGCTCCCAGTAGTTTAACCCCCTAAATGCTACGATCAATACGATCGCAACATTCAGGAGGCGGGGAAAGGAATCACTTTTCCCTGGCGATCGGGCCCCTGTAATGTGATTACAGGGATCCAATCGCTGCCTGGGTCGTCAACGTGACGACGCTGGGTCACCCAACTATGGAGTGCCTCACAGATCATGCCGGATGCACGGCCTGTGAGGTGAAGTAACGATCGCGGGTCGCAACATTCAGGAGGTAGGGAGAGGAATCGCTTACAGTTAGGTCCAGAAATATTTGGACAGTGACACAATTTTCGCGAGTTGGGCTCTGCATGCCACCACATTGGATTTGAAATGAAACCTCTACAACAGAATTCAAGTGCAGATTGTAACGTTTAATTTGAAGGTTTGAACAAAAATATCTGATAGAAATTGTAGGAATTGTACACATTTCTTTACAAACACTCCACATTTTAGGAGGTCAAAAGTAGAGATGAGCGAACCGGTCCCGGTTCGGCTCGAGGCGGTTCGCCGAACGGGGGGTCTGGCTCGAGTTCGGCTCGTCGAACGTTCGACGAACCGAACTAGAACCAATAGGCTATAATGGGAGGCAATCACAAACACATAAAAATGCATTATAAATGTACACAAACAGTTAATAAACATTGCCATAACACTTACCGGTCCTCGCGATCCCTTCTGCACTCTGTCTCCTGCCGCTATTCCATCCGATGATCGCTGAATCCTCCCGGTGACCTGCACTGCCAGCAGAGAAGCAGGACCTATCGTGACGTCAAAATAGCCATGTGACCAGTCACGTGGCTATTATCTCATTGGCTACAGACTGGTCACATGACTATGACACGTCATGTAGGACCTGCGAGTGCATCTCTCCGGTACACGGTGCACATATGTGTATCGCCGTGTACCGGCGACATGCTCTAGCACACGGTCGACTCCCCGTTCCGTTAGGGACCGGCTGACACAGCCGGTCATTAACGGAGATCACCGTTGCCATAGCAACGCAGTTAGCGGTGACGTCACCGCTAACCGCGGCTCCGGGAGCACCGTTGCTATGGTAACGCGTCTGTCAGCGTTACCGCTGTTACCGCTAGCAGCCAGCAGTGATCACTCACGGAGTGAAGGCTGCACGCTGCTTCCCGATTGTAGTGAGCATTGTAGTTAGGATGGAGGTTCCCCAGCCCCAAGTGATGCCCCTCACTACAATCGTCACTACTACTACACTAGAAAGAAAGAAGACAGAAGAGCAGGATCGTGGAGGGCTGACAGGGGTAATAAAGATGGAGTCTCTAATGTGTCTGTGTATTTATTTCTATTAAAGTATTTTTTCTCTGTGTGGTGTCTTTTTTTAACCCTTTATTGGAGATTCTTAATGGCCGGGTCAAACGTGCCTGACATTAAGAATCTCTGGCTTAATACTGGCTGGTAAAACAAAGCCAGTATTAACTCATGATTACCCAACAAGCCACCCGGCTCCAGGGCTGTTGGAAGAGTTGGATACAGCGCCAGATGATGGCGCTTCTATGAGAGCGCCATTTTCTGGGACGGCTGCGGACTGAAATCCGCAGCAGAGGCGCCCACAAACCTCGGGCTAACCTGTGCTGCGGATTCCAATCCCCAGCTGCCTAGTTGTACCCGGCTGGACACAAAAATAGGGCGAAGCCCACGTCATTTGTTTTTTAATTATTTCATGAAATAAGTGAAATAATTAAAAAAAACGGGCTTCCCTATATTTTTGGTTCCCAGCCGGGTACAAATAGGCAACTGGGGGTTGGAGGCAGCCCGTGGCTGCCAGCTGTACCTGGCTAGCATACAAAAATATGGCGAAGCCCACGTCATTTTTTTGGTGGGCAAAAAACTTCTGCATGCAGTCCTGGATGGAGTATGCTGAGCCTTGTAGTTCTGCAGCTGCTGTCTGCTCTTCTCCATACAGACAGACAGCAGCTGCAGAACTACAAGGCTCAGCATACTCCATCCAGGACTGTATGCAGAAGTTTTTTGCCCCCTGAAAAAATTATGTGGCTTCGCCATATTTTTGTATGCTAGCCAGGTACAGCAGGCAGGTACGGCTGCCCCCAACCCCCAGTTGCCTATTTGTACCCGGCTGGGAACCAAAAATAAAGGGAAGCCCTTTTTTTATTATTTCATGAATTTCATGAAATAATTAGAAAACAAATGACGTAGGCTTTGCCCCATTTTTGTGTCCAGCCAGGTACAACTAGGCAGCTGGGGATTGGAATCCGCAGCACAGGTTGGCCTGAGCTTTCTGGGCCCCACTGCTGCGATTTGCAGTCTGCAGCCGCCTCAGAAAATGGCATTTTCATAGAAGCGCCATCTTCTGGCGCTGTATCCAACTCTTCCAGCACCTGCCTGCTATACCTGGCTAGCATACAAAAATATGGCGAAGCTCACGTCCTTTTTTTGTAGCTTTTTGGCAAAAAAAAAAAAAAATGCTTCCCTGGATTTTCCATTGCCAGTGAAGGTAACACCAAGCAGTGGGGGTTAGCAGCCAGTAGCTGCTTGGATTACCCTTAGCTAGCAATACAAAAAATGCAGTGGGAGCTAACATATATTTTTTTTAATTATTTATTTAAATAACTAAAAATAAAATGGGCTTCCCTGTATTTTGATTGCTGGACATCACAGTGCTGTAAAAATAAATCTTTAAAAAAATGACGTAGCGCTCCGCGGTATTTTTGATTCTCAGCGCAGATAAAGCAGACAGCTATGGGTTGCCACCCCCATCTGCCTGCCGTTACCTTGGTTGGCAATCAAAATACAGGGAAGCCCATTAATTTTTTCTATTTAAAAAATAGTTAAAAAAAAAAAATTACGTTGGGTCCCCCCATTTTTGATAGCCAGCTAGGGTAAAGCAGACGGCTGTAGCCTGAAAACCACAGCTGGCAGCTTTACCGTGGTTGGGGATCCAATGTGGAGGTCCCCTCAGGCTCTTTTTTATAATTATTTTATAAATATTAATAATTACACAATAAAAGTAGGGGACCCCCCAAATTGGATCACCAGCCAAGGTAAAGCGGACAGCTGTGGTCTGGTATTCTCAGGGTGGGAAGGTCCATAGTTATTGGGCCTTCACAGCCTAAAAATAGCAGGCCGCAGGCACCCCAGACGTGGCGCATCCACTAGATGCGCCAATCCTGGCGCTTCACCCCAGCTCATCCCGTGCCCTGGTGCAGTGGCAAACGGGGTAATAAATCGGGTTGATACTAGCTGTAAAGTCACCTGAGATCAAGCCCAGCAGTTTGTGATGTCATGGCGTCTATTAGATACCCAACATCATAAACTGTCAGTACTAACAAAAACAAAAAATCGACAAAAGAAATTTATTTGAAAAAACAGTCCCCAAAACATTTCCTCTTTCACCAATTTATTGTAAGAAAAAAAATAAAGGGGTCCCACGACGACTCTGGACCGTCTAGAATATGGGGGGGAGACACTCAGGGAACGTATCCCCCATTTTCTAGGAGTGCGGACCCTTCATGTGAGGAGTGTGGGTGCAATGAATCTGCACTCACTCTCCCCGGGTCCACAGCAGCAGAGTCCATGTCGTAATGGTTGCTACCAAAGCTGCAATGCCCTGCTCATGAGGTAAGGGCATGCCTAATCAGGAGAACTACTGTAGAGGAAGCTCTGCTCACTGGTATATAGGTGCTCAGAGGTAATAATAGATAAAATTAGTGAGTAACCTCGGCACTCTATATCTCCCAGACTAAGTCAGTAAGTCACAATGGATAGTAATGCAAAATCACTCTTTATTGGTCCGTATTAAGAAAATTTTTTTTTCATAAGCATATATGTTTTTGTCCAAAACAAGTTACAAATGACGTTTCGGCCTGAGCCTTCGTCAGATTGGACTTATCTGCATGTAATCATGAAAAATGACAATAATCAGTATCACATAAGAGTGAGAGAACAATAACATAAACTCGAACAATGTAGAGGTACAATTGGGATGCAGCAAAAAAATTGCAACACAGCAAGAAATGAAACACATGATACAAATGTCATAATACAGTACAAGGACAATATAGTAATGACAAATATGGGGTCAGAGTAGACTTAGACAGCTCTGGTACGAAAGAGATGTCAATCATAAAGTAACATGTGCAGTAGGTGTAGAGCTACACTATGCATGGCAGAGCTAATGGGTAGACCGACCATAGAAAAAGTAGAGAAAAAGTGGAGAAAAAGTGGAGAATAAGTGGAACATAAGAGGAGAAAAAGTGGAGAAAAAGTGGAGAAAAAAGTGGAGAAAAAGTGGAGAAAAAGTGGAGAAAAAGTGGAGAAAAAGTGGAGATTAAGAGGAGAAAAAGTGGAGAAAAAAGTGGAGAAAAAAGTGGAGAAAAAGTGGAGCATAAGAGGAGAAAAAGTGGAGAAAAAGTGGAGAAAAAAGTGGAGAAAAAGTGGAGCATAAGAGGAGAAAAAGTGGAGATTAAGAGGAGAAAAAGTGGAGAAAAAGTGGAGAAAAAGTGGAGAAAAAGTGGAGCATAAGAGGAGAAAAAGTGGAGAAAAAAGTGAAGAAAAAGTGGAGAAAAAGTGGAGCATAAGAGGAGAAAAAGTGGAGAAAAAGTGGAGAAAAAGTGGAGAAAAAGTGGAGCATAAGAGGAGAAAAAGTGGAGAAAAAGTGGAGAAAAAGTGGAGAATAAGTGGAACATAAGAGGAGAAAAAGTGGAGAAAAAGTGGAGAAAAAGTGGAGAATAAGTGGAACATAAGAGGAGAAAAAGTGGAGAAAAAGTGGAGAAAAAAGTGGAGAAAAAGTGGAGAAAAAGTGGAGAAAAAGTGGAGAAAAAGTGGAGATTAAGAGGAGAAAAAGTGGAGAAAAAAGTGGAGAAAAAAGTGGAGAAAAAGTGGAGCATAAGAGGAGAAAAAGTGGAGAAAAAGTGGACAAAAAAGTGGAGAAAAAGTGGAGAAAAAGTGGAGAAAAAGTGGAGATTAAGAGGAGAAAAAGTGGAGAAAAAAGTGGAGAAAAAAGTGGAGAAAAAGTGGAGCATAAGAGGAGAAAAAGTGGAGAAAAAGTGGAGAAAAAAGTGGAGAAAAAGTGGAGCATAAGAGGAGAAAAAGTGGAGAAAAAGTGGAGAAAAAAGTGGAGAAAAAGTGGAGCATAAGAGGAGAAAAAGTGGAGATTAAGAGGAGAAAAAGTGGAGAAAAAGTGGAGAAAAAGTGGAGAAAAAGTGGAGCATAAGAGGAGAAAAAGTGGAGAAAAAAGTGAAGAAAAAGTGGAGAAAAAGTGGAGCATAAGAGGAGAAAAAGTGGAGAAAAAGTGGAGAAAAAGTGGAGAAAAAGTGGAGAAAAAGTGGAGCATAAGAGGAGAAAAAGTGGAGAAAAAAGTGGAGAGAACGTGGAGAAAAAGTGGAGAAAAAGTGGAGCATAAGAGGAGAAAAAGTGGAGAAAAAAGTGGAGAAAACGTGGAGAAAAAGTGGAGAAAAAGTGGAGAAAAAGTGGAGCATAAGAGGAGAAAAAGTGGAGAAAAAGTGGAGAAAAAGTGGAGCATAAGAGGAGAAAAAGTGGAGAAAAAAGTGGAGAAAAAGTGGAGAAAAAGTGGAGAAAAAGTGGAGCATAAGTGGAGAAAAAGTGGAGAAAAAGTGGAGAAAAAGTGGAGAAAAAGTGGAGCATAAGAGGAGAAAAAGTGGAGAAAAAAGTGGAGAGAACGTGGAGAAAAAGTGGAGAAAAAGTGGAGCATAAGAGGAGAAAAAGTGGAGAAAAAGTGGAGAAAAAGTGGAGAAAAAGTGGAGCATAAGAGGAGAAAAAGTGGAGAAAAAAGTGGAGAAAACGTGGAGAAAAAGTGGAGAAAAAGTGGAGAAAAAGTGGAGCATAAGAGGAGAAAAAGTGGAGAAAAAGTGGAGAAAAAGTGGAGCATAAGAGGAGAAAAAGTGGAGAAAAAAGTGGAGAAAAAGTGGAGAAAAAGTGGAGCATAAGAGGAGAAAAAGTGGAGAAAAAAGTGGAGAAAAAGTGGAGAAAAAGTGGAGAAAAAGTGGAGCATAAGAGGAGAAAAAGTGGAGATTAAGAGGAGAAAAAGTGGAGAAAAAGTGGAGAAAAAGTGGAGAAAAAGTGGAGAAAAAGTGGAGAAAAAGTGGAGAAAAAAATGGAGAAAAAGTGGAGAAAAAGTGGAGAGAAAGTGGAGAAAAAAATGGAGAAAAAGTGGAACACCCTTTGGTACCTTTCATGTGGCACTAAGGGGTGCTTAGCTTTGTATTTAGCCAAAAAAATGAAAAAAAAATGACATAGGGTTCCCCCTAGTTTTGTAGCCAGCTAGGGTAAAGCAGACGGCTGCAGCCTGCAGACCACAGCTGGCAACCTCACCTTGGCTGGTAATCCAAAACTGAGGGCACCCCACGCTGTTATTTTAAATTAAATAAATAATTAAAAAAAAAAACACGTAGGGGTCCCCCAAAATTGGATCACCAGCCAAGGTAAAGCAGACAGCTGGGGCCTGATATTCTCAGACTAGGGAGGTCCATGGTTATTGGAATCTCCCCAGCCTAAAAATAGCAGGCCGCAGCCGCCCCAGAAGTGGCGCATCCATTAGATGCGCCAATCCTGGTGCTTCGCCCCAGCTCATCCCGCGCCCTGGTGCGGTGGCAAACGGGGTAATATTTGGGGTTAATACCAGATGTGTAATGTCACCTGGCATCAAGCCCTGGGGTTGGTGAGGTCAGGCGTCTATCAGATACCCGACATCACCAACCCAGTCAGTAATAAAAAAAAATAGACGACAAACACATTTTTATTTGAAAAAACACTCCCCAAAACATTCCCTCTTTAACCAATTTATTAGATTGAAAAACAAATCCAGGTCTGGTGTAATCCAAGGGGTTGCCATGACGATCCACACTGTCCCAGTCAATGAAGAGCAGGATGTTCCCCATTGACTGGGAGAGCAGTGCAGTGACCTGAGCTAACATCAATGGGTCAGCCCAGGTCACTGCAGGGGGGTGACAAGTGCTGCTGTCAGCGAGGTACATTACCTGCGCTGATCTCCAGCACACTGACAGCCCCTGTCACTGAGGTCAATGACCGGCGCCTTCACAGCAAGTATCGCGAGAGGTCCGTGACGTCACCGCTAGTCAGTCTCGGGTCGGAAGCGATAGGTGATGTGACAAGCGGCGGCCATGGAGGACAGTGACAGCGCTGAGGTCGGGATGGCGGGACTTCATCACCGCAGGTAAGCCGAGCGAGCGAGCGAGCGAGCGGGCGGGCGGGGGGGGATGGGGGGGATGGGGGGGGATGGGGGGGGGGATGTGTGTGTGTGTGTGTGTTTGTGTATGTATGTGTACATGCCGCGGGCAGGAGGGGGCGGAGCGAGCTGAGCGGGAAAGTGTGGGCTTCCTGCACGTAACTAAGATAAACATCGGGTTACTAACCAAAGCGCTTTGCTTGGATACCCGATGTTTATCTTGGTTACCAGCTTGTGGCAGGCTGCCAGCGATGGCTCCTGCACACTGTAGCTGTAAAAAGCCCTGCTTTTTGCTGCTAGAACCGTTCTCGAACGTATCTAGAACTATCGAGCTTTTGCAAAAAGCTCGAGTTCTAGTTCGATCTAGAACATGCCCCAAAATCACTCGAGCCGCGAACTGGAGAACCACGAACCACGAACCGCGCTCAACTCTAGTCAAAAGTAATTGGACAAATAAACCAAACCCAAACAAAATATTTTTATTTTCAATATTTTGTTGCGAATCCTTTGGAGGCAATCACTGCCTTAAGTCTGGAACCCATGGACATCACCAAACGCTGGGTTTCCTCCTTCTTAATGCTTTGCCAGGCCTTTACAGCCGCAGCCTTCAGGTCTTGCTTGTTTGTGGGTCTTTCCGTCTTAAGTCTAGATTTGAGCAAGTGAAATGCATGCTCAATTGGGTTAAGATCTGGTGATTGACTTGGCCATTGCAGAATGTTCCACTTTTTTGCACTCATGAACTCCTGGGTAGCTTTGGCTGTATGCTTGGGGTCATTGTCCATCTGTACTATGAAGCGCCGTCCGATCAACTTTGCGGCATTTGGCTGAATCTGGGCTGAAAGTATATCCCGGTACACTTCAGAATTCATCCGGCTACTCTTGTCTGCTGTTATGTCATCAATAAACACAAGTGACCCAGTGCCATTGAAAGCCATGCATGCCCATGCCATCACGTTGCCTACACCATGTTTTACAGAGGATGTGGTGTGCCTTGGATCATGTGCCGTTCCCTTTCTTCTCCAAACTTTTTTCTTCCCATCATTCTGGTACAGGTTGATCTTTGTCTCATCTGTCCATAGAATACTTTTCCAGAACTGAGCTGGCTTCATGAGGTGTTTTTCAGCAAATTTAACTCTGGCCTGTCTATTTTTGGAATTGATGAATGGTTTGCATCTAGATGTGAACCCTTTGTATTTACTTTCATGGAGTCTTCTCTTTACTGTTGACTTAGAGACAGATACACCTACTTCACTGAGAGTGTTCTGGACTTCAGTTGATGTTGTGAACGGGTTCTTCTTCACCAAAGAAAGTATGCGGCGATCATCCACCACTGTTGTCATCCGTGGACGCCCAGGCCTTTTTGAGTTCCCAAGCTCACCAGTCAATTCCTTTTTTCTCAGAATGTACCCGACTGTTGATTTTGCTACTCCAAGCATGTCTGCTATCTCTCTGATGGATTTTTTCTTTTTTTTCAGCCTCAGGATGTTCTGCTTCACCTCAATTGAGAGTTCCTTAGACCGCATGTTGTCTGGTCACAGCAACAGCTTCCAAATGCAAAACCACACACCTGTAATCAACCCCAGACCTTTTAACTACTTCATTGATTACAGGTTAACAAGGGAGACGCCTTCAGAGTTAATTGCAGCCCTTAGAGTCCCTTGTCCAATTACTTTTGGTCCCTTTAAAAAGAGGAGGCTATGCATTACAGAGCTATGATTCCTAAACCCTTTCTCCGATTTGGATGTGAAAACTCTCATATTGCAGCTGGGAGTGTGCACTTTCAGCCCATATTATATATATATTTGTATTTCTGAACATGTTTTTGTAAACAGCTAAAATAACAAAACTTGTGTCACTGTCCAAATATTTCTGGACCTAACTGTATGTCTCCCTGGCGATTGGGCCCCTGTTATGCGATACCTTGTTAACCCTGCGTCATCACCATGATGACCTAGGGTTACAGAACTACGGACCATGCTGCCTGCATGATGTGTAAGGTGAAGTGTGAGAGCTGCTGATGCCGTGACACTTATAATTCCCTGCAGTGATCAAGTTCTGCAGGCGATTATATCAGTGATCAGATCACTGACACTTAGGCCGGCTTCTCACTTGCGATTTTCTCGCAGTAGTGCAATGCGAAAAATTCTCGCATTGCACTTGGACCCATGTTAATCAATGAGGCAGCTCCCATCTGCTATTTCTTTGTCGCTCCATTGGGAGACCCAGACAATTGGGTGAATAGCTTCTGCCTCTGGAGGCCACACAAAGTATTACTCTTTTAAAAAAGTGTAACCCCTCCCCTCTGCCTATACACCCTCCCGTGGACCACGGGCTCCTCAGTTTTATGCTTTGTGTGGAAGGAGGCACACATCCACTCATGCATTCTCATAGATAGTTATGACGGATGGAAGAAAAGAGGACCCCTATGGGGTCCCCGGCATGTTCCCTTCTCACCCCACTATGTCGGCGGTGTTGTTAAGGTTGAGGTATCCATTGCGGGTACAGAGGCTGGAGCCACATGCCGTCTCCTTCACCATCCCTTATGCGGCTCTGGGAGAAGTGGGAGCATAAACGGTCATCCACGTGCTGGGACCGTGCTCCATCCGCAGCCCCTGGTGGAACCTGCCGGACCGGAGCTTCTTCACCCCCAGGGACCGGGCCCTGCAACTTTAGTACTTTTGGTACTCTGTGTCCCCATGTGGGGACTGTACAGGGAGGGTGGTCGCTCCTTCTCCCCGGAAGTCCCGCGGTAGTTCCGTCCGTTGTTTTTTTTTGGCAGACTTCCGCGCCCACCGTGCTTGCTTGTCGGGGACGGTCGTAAATTTAGTCCCCGGCTTTGCCGCGGCCTAGTCGCGAAAAATCCCGCCCCCGGGCCTGCCTGTCAGGGGTAAGGGCGGGATTACCGACATGACGTCGGCTTTGAGGGCTGGAGCATCTTTGTATGTCTCCTCCCCCCCTCATTGACCACTTTGGGGCCTCCAGATTCCCGCTTTTTGCCGGCGCCGCCCGCGGCTCCACGCCCCCCTCAGAGCTCCGGCGGCCATTTTTGGCATTCTGCCGGTGTATGCTTCTCAGCTGCAAAGCTCTACAGCTCCGGGGGATCCACGACAGGGAATCTGGAGGACACACCGCTCGTTAGCGGTTGGTAACCCACACCGGTCACCCGGTGCTGGTTCCCCTAGGGTGCCGGGATATATATATATATATTCGGAAAGGCTGTATACCCTTTTCCCATATACCCTCAGTGGTCACTCTCCTGAGAGACACCGATTGCTTACAGCATGTCGTCCACAAGGAGCAAAGCCCCTAAGACACAGACTTTTTTCGCGGCCTGTACCTCTTGTAGGGCTATATTGCCTGCGGGATCCACCTACCCTCACTGTGATCAATGCACGACTCCTGCCACGCTTGCTCAGCCGGAGCCTCGGGCACTGGTGGGCCCCTCGGCTCATGTAGATCCCCCTGCAACCCCTTAGCAGTCAGCAGGGACAGAGACACCGTCGTTGGCCTCTTTCGCTGAGACACTCTCCCAGTCACTTTCTCAATCCATTGCACAGTCTATGGACAAATGGTCATCTAAGCTGCTTGAGGCATTACAGTCCAGACCGGACCCTTCACAGGCCCCGGCCCCTGTTCGTTTGTCTCCTCCAGGCCCTTCTCGGTCCGCGCCGCATCGCGCTCCCAGGATAGCCTAGGTCCCAGGCGGAGGACTCCTGCCCGGATCGCAGCCCCAGGCCGGCTAAGCAGCCTCGCTGGGACTCTTCCCCGGCCTCCTCATACTGCTCTGGATCTCAGCTTGAGGACTCTCAGGAAGACGAGGCGGACGTGGGAGCTCAGGGCTCTGACCCTGACTTCACCCTTAACCTTGATGCCCCTGAAGGGGACGCCTTAGTAAATGATCTTATCTCGTCCATCAACGAGGTGTTGGATCTCTCACCCCCACCTCCTCCTGCAGAGGAGCCGGCTTCTCGGCAGGAGAAACACCAATTTCGATTTCCCAAACGTACTCGCAATACGTTTTTTGATCACTCTAACTTCAGGGACGCTGTCCAGAAGCCCAGAGCGGTTCCGGACAAGCGCTTTGCTAAACGGCACACTGACACGCGTTATCCCTTTCCACCTGAAGTCGTTAAGGGCTGGGCACACTCCCCCAAGGTTGATCCTCCAGTCTCTAGATTGGCCGCTAGGTCCGTTGTGTCTGTTGCCGATGGCTCATCCCTGAAGGATGCCACTGACAGACAGATAGAGCTCTTGGTGAAGTCTATTTATGAGGCTACGGGCGCATCTTTTGCCCCGGCCTTTGCGGCCGTGTGGGCTCTCCAAGCAATCTCGGCATGTCTGACTGAGATTAATGCCGTCACGCGGAATTCTGCCCCGCATGTTTCATCCTTGACCTCTCAGGCATCAGCATTTTCGTCCTACACCATGAACGCCGTCCTGGACTCCGCTAGCCGTACGGCCGTGGCATCCGCTAACTCCGTGGCAGTCCGCAGGGCCATGTGGCTGCGCGAATGGAAAGCAGACTCTGCTTCCAAAAGGTTCTTAACTGGTTTGCCTTTTTCTGGCGACCGTTTGTTTGGCGAACGGTTGGATGAGATTATTAAGGAATCATCGGGAAAAGACTCCTCCTTACCCCAGTCCAAGCCTAAGAAACCTCAGCAGAGGAAGATCCAATCGAGGTTTCGGTCCTTTCGTCCCTCCGCCAAGACCCAATCCTCTTCGTCCAACCGGCCGGAGAAAGGCCAGAGGAACTCCTATGCGTGGCGGTCCAAGTCACGCCCCCAAAAGGCCGGGGGAGGCACTGCCTCCAAGACGGCCTCCTCATGACTCGCGTCCTCATCCAGCCACATCCTCGGTCGGTGGCAGGCTCTCCCGCTTTAGCGACGCCTGGTGGCCACACGTTCAAGACCGTTGGGTGAGAGACATTCTGTCTCATGGTTACAGGATAGAGTTCAGCTCTCGACCTGCGGCTCGTTTCTTCAGAACCTCCCCATCCCCCGCACAGGCCGACGCACTTTTTCAGGCAGTGGACGCTCTGAAGATGGAAGGAGTTGTGATTCCCGTTCCCCTTCAGGAACGTGGTCGCGGATTTTACTCCAACTTGTTCGTGGTGCCAAAAAAGGACGGGTCATTCCGTCCCGTTCTGGACCTCAAGCTGCTCAACAGACATGTGAGAATCAGACGGTTTCGGATGGAATCTCTCCGCTCGGTCATCGCCTCGATGTCACAAGGAGACTTCCTAGCATCGATCGACATCAAAGATGCTTATCTCCATGTGCCGATCGCACCCGAACACCAACGTTTCTTGCGTTTCGCCATCGGGGACGAACACCTCCAGTTCGTGGCACTGCCTTTCAGCCTGGCGACAGCCCCACGGGTTTTCACCACGGTCATGGCATCCGTCGTGGCGGTCCTGCACTCTCAGGGCCACTCGGTGATCCCTTACTTGGACGATCTCCTAGTCAGGGCTCCTTCTCTGGTGGCGTGTCAACGGAGTCTTACCGTCACTCTGGCGACTCTCCAACAGTTCGGGTGGATCATCAATTTCCCGAAATCCAAGTTGACGCCGACCCAATCACTGACTTACCTCGGGATGGAGTTCCATACCCAGCCAGCGTTAGTCAAGCTACCGCGGGACAAACAGCTTTCTCTGCAGGCGGGAGTGCAGTCCCTTCTTCGGGGTCAGTCACACTCCTTAAGGCGCCTCATGCACTTCCTGGGGAAGATGGTTGCAGCTATGGAGGCAGTGTCATTTGCGCAATTCCATCTACGGCCACTCCAATGGGACATTCTTCGCAAATGGGACAAGAGTTCGGTTTCTC
The DNA here is from genome assembly GCF_048569485.1 of Anomaloglossus baeobatrachus. Lineage (NCBI taxonomy): Eukaryota > Metazoa > Chordata > Amphibia > Anura > Aromobatidae > Anomaloglossus > Anomaloglossus baeobatrachus. The sequence continues at coordinate 2,447 of NW_027444840.1, read as the reverse complement.
TCGACAAGAACATCTCTCTTTCCCTCGCAACCAAAACATCTCTTCGGTGGTGGCTCCTCCCCACATCTCTGTCCCGGGGGAAAATCCTTCCTACCCCCAACCTGGGCCGTCGTCACCACGGACGCGAGCCTGTCAGGTTGGGGAGCGGTCTTTCTTCACCACAGGGCTCAAGGAACCTGGATTCCAATAGAATCATCCCTTCAGATCAATATCCTGGAGATAAGGGCAGTATATCTAGCCCTATTGGCTTTCCATCGGTGGCTGGAGGGCAGGCAGATCCGAATCCAGTCGGACAACGCCACTGCCGTCGCCTACATCAACCACCAAGGCGGCACTCGCAGTCGTCAAGCCTTCCAGGAAGTCCGGCGGATTCTGCAGTGGGTGGAAAACGCAGACTTCACCATCTCCGCAGTTCACATCCCGGGCGTAGAAAACTGGGAAGCAGATTTTCTCAGTCGTCAGGGCATGGACGTGGGGGAATGGTCTCTTCACCCAGACGTGTTTCGAGAGATCTGCCGCTGCTGGGGAACGCCGGACGTCGATCTCATGGCGTCACGACACAACAACAAGGTCCCGGCCTTCATGGCACGGTCTCAGGATCACAGGAGCTCTGGCCGCGGACGCTTTGGTCCAGGATTGGTCGCAGTTTCGACTGCCATATGTGTTTCCCCCTCTGGCGATGCTGCCCAGGGTACTACGCAAAATCCGGTCCGACTGCCGTCGCGCCATTCTCGTCGCTCCAGACTGGCCGAGGCGGTCGTGGTATCCGGATCTGTGGCATCTCACGGTGGGTCAACCGTGGGCACTTCCAGACCGCCCAGACTTGCTGTCCCAAGGCCCGTTTTTCCATCTGAATTCTGTGGCCCTCAACCTGACTGTGTGGCCATTGAGTCCTGGCTCCTAGCGTCTTCAGGGTTATCTCAGGATGTAATTGCCACCATGAGACAAGCCAGGAAACCAATGTCCGCCAAGATCTATCACAGGACTTGGCAAATCTTCTTATCCTGGTGCTCTGATAACGGTTTTTCTCCATGGCCGTTTGCCTTACCCACATTTCTTTCATTCCTACAATTTGGAATGGATATGGGTTTGTCCCTCGGCTCTCTCAAGGGCCAAGTGTCGGCGCTCTCCGTGTTTTTTCAAACGCGACTAGTTAGACTTCCGCAGGTCCGCACGTTCCTGCAGGGGGTTTGCCACATGGTCCCACCTTGCAAACGTCCGTTGGAACCTTGGGATCTTAACAGGGTCCTGACGGCTTTTCAAAAGCCGCCTTTTGAGCCGTTGCGGGATGTCTCTCTCTCCCGTCTTTCTCAGAAGGTGGCCTTCCTGGTTGCAGTCACATCACTTCGGAGAGTGTCGGAGCTTGCAGCGCTGTCATGCAAATCTCCTTTCCTGGTTTTCCACCAGGATAAGGTGGTTTTGCGTCCTGTCCCGGAATTCCTCCCTAAGGTGGTATCCCCTTTTCATCTAAATCAGGATATCTCCTTTCCTTCCTTTTGCCCCAATCCAATTCACCAGTGTGAGAAGGATTTACACTCCTGGCCGCTGTTACCTGCACTCAGCTCCAGAGCTGTAATCTGAGCTCCAGCGTCTGCCTGATCTGTCTGCAGCTGTGCTGACCTGACCAGCAATCGCCGGGGAATCCATCACTCGGTGCTCGCTGTTCAGGCTGCACTCTGGAGCTCAGGGGACAGCTCCGGGGTTCAGTGCATGTAACCGCGGCCAGGACTGGTTTTACAGGAGATTCCTCCGGTAGCCAGGCTGACCCGGTATGCAAGTGTCAGGATCCGTGTGACATGCGCATGCCACCCGGATTCTGACTTGCATGGGGGTGAGAGAGCTGAGAATCGCATCAAATCGCAGCATGCTGCGATTTCAAGGAGAGCCCGTGTATCGTCTGGAAAAACAGGGAAATGGAGACAGCCTCATTAGAAACCATTTGCAAGATTGCAAACCGTTTCTCAATGCGAGGGAATTTGCAGGACAAAAACGCTAGTGGAGAAGAGGCCTTAGGCTGAGACCACACGTGAGTTAGCGCAAGTTCTCGCATGACACTCGGCTCACACTCGCAGCACAGCGAGAGCCGAGTGTCATGCAAGTGCAATGCAACTGTGGTCCGATCGTGCGATCAGACCAGTTGCGGAGGGGAGGGCCAACACTGCAGAGGGGAGGAGGAGGGCAGGGCCGGCGCTGAGGAGGGGAGGGCCGGTGCTGCGAAGGAGAGGGAGGGATTTATTTCCCTATCTCCTCCATTGCCGGCTGATGTGAGAATCGCACTGCACTCGCGGTACACCAGTGTAATGCGAGAGCAATGGAATGTTTTAATAGCATACGGAGAACAGTGAAAGCTGGGCACTAATCACTGACCGCTCCACCACACACACGTGGTACTCCTATTACAATCCACCGATGCTGCGGGACCAACTTGCTCCGGTAAAAAAAAGCAA
>NW_027444839.1:10000-15544 GCF_048569485.1 Anomaloglossus baeobatrachus | reverse complement strand
AATGCTAAAATTGTGGATACCTGCAATAACCACCAGATTACTTTCCAATTACTTTTGTCCCCTTGAAAAACAGGCGGCTATGTATTATATTAAAGAGCTGTAATTGCTAAACCCTATGTGAATGCCCTAAAATAAAAGTTGAGAGTCGGCACTTTAGGTCCAGGTTGATTATAGAACTGGACTATCTTTTGGTAAAACGATAAAATGCCAAAATTCCTATCACTGTCCAAATATTTCTTTAACTAACTGTAGATAGATAGATAGACAATAGCGATAGATAGATACAGTTGTTCTCAAAAGTTTACATACTCCAGCAGATTTTTTTGCTTTCTTTACCTTTTTTAAGAGGATATGAATGATAACACACTATTTTTTTTCCACTCATGTTTAGTAGTTGGGTGAAGCCATTTATTGTCAAACGACTGTGTTTTCTCTTTTTAAATCATAATGACAACCAAAACCATCCAAATTAACCTGATGAAGAGCTACCATGCCCCAGTTCTTAATACCGTGTATTGCCCCCTCAAACATCAAAGACAGCTTAAAGTCCTTCGTTGTAGTTGTGGATGAGACTTTATTTCATCAGGTGGTAAAGCTGCTCATTCTTCTTGGTCAGATGGTAAAGCTGCCCATTCTTCTTGGTCAGATGGTAAAGCTGCGCATTCTTCTTGGTCAGATGGTAAAGCTGCCCATTCTTCTTGGTCAGATGGTAAAGCTGCCCATTCTTCTTGGTCAGATGGTAAAGCTGCCCATTCTTCTTGGTCAGATGGTAAAGCTGCCCATTCTTCTTGGTTAGATGGTAAAGCTGGCCATTCTTCTTGGTCAGATGGTAAAGCTGCCCATTCTTCTTAGTCAGATGGTAAAGCTGCCCATTCTTCTTGGTCAAATGGTAAAGCTGCCCATTCTTCTTGGTCAGATGGTAAAGCTGCCCATTCTTCTTGGTCAAATGGTAAAGCTGCCCATTCTTCTTGGTCAGATAGTAAAGCTGTCCATTCTTCTTGGTTAAATGGTAAAGCTGCCCATTCTTCTTGGTCAGATGGTAAAGCTGCCCATTCTTCTTGGTCAGATGGTAAAGCTGCCCATTCTTTTTAGTCAGATGGTAAAGCTTCCCATTCTTCTTGGCACCTCCAGTTCCTGTAGATTCCTGTGCTTTCTTGCATGAACTGCGCTTTGCTTGAGTCCTCCCCAGAGTGGCTTAATGATATTGAGGTCAGGAGACTAAGATGGCCACTCCAGAACCTTCACTTTGTGCTGCTGTAACCAATGACAGGTCGACTTGGCCTTGTGTTTTGGATCGTTGTCATGTTGGAACGTCCAAGTACATCCCATGTGCAGTTTCCAGGCTGATGAGTGCAAATTTGCCTCCAGTATTTGCTAATAACGTTCTGCAATCATCTTTACTTCAACTCTGACCAAGTTTCCTGTGGTTTTGTAGCTCACACATCCCTAGATCATCAGTGATCCACCTCCATGCTATACAGTAGGAATGGTGCTCCTGTTATCATAGGCCTTGTTGACACCTCTCTGTTACACCTCGTGGCTCTCCTGTGGCAAGGAATGAGACAGTCTCCTTGCCTGCCACGAGCGCTCCTGCTCCGCAGCGCCGAAGGTCTGCCAGACTGCGCAGAGTGCAGGAGAAACCTCCTCAGAGAGGCAGCACAAGGGTGACACCTAGTGGTACTCCTGTTGCAAGAAATGAGGCGGTCTCCCATTCCTTGCCTGCCACAGCTCCTCCTGCACAGCAGCCTCGAAGGTCTGTGAGGTTGCGCAATGTGCAGAGATTTGCTGCTCAGGGAAGCAGTGAGACTCCCGTTATCTCTACACATTGTGAGACCGAGGATCCCGCCTCTATTTCCCAGAGGCAGGAGGGTGAGCATGTGCTATGCTTGGTGGATCCTGATTCGCCCACAGACGTCACACGGCTTGATGACAAGGCTGGTGACGTGGTGAATCCTGACTGGCCAGGCTGGGATGTCGTGGATCCTGATTGGGTCAAGTCCGTCATCTCCGCCTCGCGCCCGCCCTTGGCTGGAGCTACACCTCCTTAAAAGCTCCTCCAGCCATCATGGCGGCGCGCGACCGTCCTTCTATGTTTGGATGTCTGGCAGCGTGCTGCCACGCCACTGCTCAGGCATTATCTTCTTCTGTGGGCTTGGCCCTTGCTGCTTAGGCAGCACCTGGTTTGCAGGCCGTGTCCCTGCCTTGCTGGTCCGGCAGTAGCTCCTTCTACAGGCCGTGTTCCTGTCCCAGGTGAGCTCCTCGAGTCTCCACTGGACTCACCTGGTTATTGAAAGCACACGTGCGTGGGCACCTCTGTGCTACCCTCGTGCCATATTCTCCTGACTTCCACTGGCACACGTGCATGGGCACCTCTGTGCTTCCCCGTGCAACAGGTACACCGAGCCGTGTGATCCCTGCCATACAACCCACACGGGTTAGGGCAGACCGGTGTACATAGATCGTCTGTGACATTCCAGACGATCGCTAGCAGCAACCCGCTCACTCTTCACCCACCATAGCAGCGGTCCCTTACACCGCACAGTGGACCTTGACCGGCGGAAGCTGTCCATTCCCCATCTTGGCACGCTTCCCCGGGTCCCCCTCGTAACATTACGGTCGCGCCAAAGGTCTGGCTATGGCTGAAGAGCAGCAGCAGTTGCTGCGTTATGTGCAGCAGTTGGAATCACGTTTGGCAGCAGTGGAGCAGTCTTCCTCTGACAAGACTGCTCTGACGACAGTCGCCACCCAGGCGGCTACCCAGGCTGTGCTATTGGGCGGAAGGTCTCCTCGCCTTGCGCTTCCAGAGCGCTTTAGCGGGGACAGCTCCGAGTGCCGTGGGTTTATAAACCAAGTTACCACCTACTTAGAGCTGTCCGTGACTCTTTACGCTACCGAGAAGGCGAAGGTAGCCTTCGTCCAGTCCCTGCTCACAGGGAGAGCGCTGAAGTGGTCCACGCCGTTGTGGGAGCGCGGAGATCGGGTGGTGAATAACTTAGCATCTTATCTTGGGGCCATGAGAATGGTGTTCCTCGGGCCTCAAGTCACCCACGACTCCGCGCTGCGCCTCCTACGACTTCGGCAAGGGTCCGCTTCAGTCGGGGACTTTGCCGTACACTTTAGGACACTTGCCGCAGAGCTGGACTGGCCCGATAAGGTCCTTGTCCCTGTGATCTGGGAGGGCCTGGCAGGGTTCGTCAAAGACGCACTGGCCACGCGTGAGGTGCCTGCTACTTTAGAGTCCTTGATTGTGGTTGCCTCTCGCATAGACATCCACCAGGCGGAGTGGAGGCTCGAGGTCTCTTCAGCACCCACGTCCTCACGGCCTAAAAAGCGTCTGGCTCCCGTATTCCACCAGACAGGTCTCCCAGCCAGCTCTGTAGGCGACTCCGTGGAGTCAATGGAGGTGTCCAAAGCGGTCTCCTCTACCCCAGGTTCTCGGTCTGGTGTCATCTGCTTTTCCTGTGGGCAGAGGGGACACATAGCTACCCGATGTCCCAAACCGTCGGGAAAAGACAGCATCTAGTTTCCATCAGAGGGGGGTTACTAGACGCTGCTTCTCCCTCTAGGTTGACTATCAGCGCCCAGTTGCTGTTTGGCACTACTCTCTTCTCTGCTCTGGCCTGCCTGGACTCAGGCGCTGATGGCAATTTCATTTCGACCTCCCTGGCAACCCGATACTCAGTTCCCCTGGTTCTCTTACCCAAGCCACTCAGGGTTCGGGTAGTCAACGGGTCCCTACTAGTCGATCCCACCACCCAGATCACCATCCCTCTCAGGATGGAAGTACCACCAGGACACCATGAGCAGGTGTCCTTCCTGGTGCTTCCAGGGGGGACGGATGAGATCCTACTGGGCCTCCCCTGGTTGAGACAGCATGCTCCTATACTCAACTGGGCAACAGGGGAGATCTCATCATGGGCAGGATCCTGTAGGGAGCACCTCGTGACTACCGAACCACCCGCTACCATTAGGTCGGTTGGGTCCTCAGGGAATACAGGGGAGCCAGGTTTACCGACACCTTATGAGGCCTACAGGGACGTCTTCTCCAAGAGGGCCGCAGATACCCTTCCTCCCCACCGGCCATACGATTGCCGAATAGACCTGAAGCCAGGCTCCGAGCCCCCTAGGGGCAGAGTGTATCCCCTCTCTGCTCCAGAGACGGAGGCTATGTCCAAATATATTCAGGACAGCCTGGCAAAAGGGTTCATTCGCAAGTCTATTTCACCGGCCGGTGCGGGGTTCTTCTTCGTGCAAAAGAAGGAAGGGGATCTACGCCCCTGTATCGATTACAGGGGATTAAATGCAATCACGATCAAAAACAAATACCCTTTGCCCCTCATTACGGAGTTATTTGATCGATTCCGCGGGGCAAAGGTCTTCACGAAGCTGGATCTACGCGGGGCGTATAATCTAGTGCGAGTCCGAGAGGGCGATGAGTGGAAGACCGCCTTCAACACCAGGGACGGTCACTACGAGTATCTCGTAATGCCCTTCGGACTCTGCAATGCCCCCGCCGTATTTCAAGACTTTGTGAATGATGTTTTCCGGGATTTGTATCTTTCCGTGGTTGCATACCTGGATGATATCCTTATCTTCTCCCCCGATCTTGCCACCCATCGGAGGGATGTCATCCGAGTACTTAAGAGGCTCCGCACTCATTCGTTATATGCTAAGCTAGAAAAGTGCGTTTTTGAACGTGAATCCTTGCCGTTCCTGGGGTATATCGTGTCCAGTCAGGGGTTAGCAATGGATCCGGGGAAGTTGGAGACAGTGATGAAATGGCCTGAGCCCCGCTCGCTGAAAGCGATCCAGCGATTCTTGGGGTTTATCAATTATTATCGCCAGTTCATTCCCAACTTCTCGACGGTGGCAGCACCCATCATTGCCCTTACCCGCAAAAGCGCTAATCCCAAAGCATGGACACGGGAAACGGTAGAGGCATTTCACACTCTCAAAACTTACTTCTCCAGAGCTCCCATCCTTCATCGTCCAGACATCTCCAAACCCTTTCTACTAGAGGTAGACGCCTCTTCGGTCGGTGCTGGTGCAGTCCTGTACCAGAAAGACGAACGAGGAAGGAAGCATCCTTGTTTCTTTTTCTCCAAGACCTTTTCTCCGGCCGAGAGGAACTACTCCATAGGGGATAGGGAGTTACTGGCGATGAAACTAGCATTCCAGGAATGGCGGCATCTCCTGGAGGGTGCGAAGCATCCATTTGAAGTATTTTCCGACCATAAAAATCTCACATACCTCCAGACAGCACAACGCCTGAACCCAAGGCAGGCCCGTTGGTCCTTGTTCTTCTCCCGGTTCCGCTTTATTATCCGCCACCTGGCCGGTGAGAAGAACGTACGGGCCGATGCCTTGTCACGTTGTATGGTTGTGTTGGAGGAGGACGAGGAGGAGCCTCATCTTATACTACCCCCGGACAGCTTGAGGATGGTCACTCCCACTTCTTTGGACCAGGTGCCACCTGGCAAGACCCTCGTTCCCCCTGAACTACGGAATGAGGTGCTATCGTGGGCCCATGCCTCCAAGGTCGGG
>NW_027444839.1:0-2500 GCF_048569485.1 Anomaloglossus baeobatrachus | reverse complement strand
ACATCACCAAGCACAATGCCGAGCCGTACATCCCCAAACACAATGCCGAGCCGTACATCAGCAAGCACAATGCCGAGCCATACATCACCGAGCACAATGCCGAGCTATACATCCCCAAGCACAATGCCGAGCCGTACATCACCAAGCACAATGCCGAGCCGTACATCCCCAAGCACAATGCTGAGCCATACATCCCCAAGCACAATGCTGAGCCTTACATCACCAAGCACAATGCTGAGCCGTACATCCCCAAGCACAATGCTGAGCCATACATCCCCAAGCACAATGCCGAGCTGTACATCACCAAGCACAATGCTGAGCCATACATCCCCAAGCACAATGCCGAGCCGTACATCACCAAGCACAATGCTGAGCCGCTCATCACCAAGCACAATGCCGAGCCATACATCACCAAGCACAATGCCGAGCCGCTCATCACCAAGCACAATGCTGAGCCGTACATCACCAAGCACAATGCCGAGCCATACATCACCAAGCACAATGCCGAGCCGCACATCACCAAGCACAATGCCGAGCCATACATCACCAAGCACAATGCCGAGCCGCACATCACCAAGCACAATGCCAAGCCATACATCACCAAGCACAATGCCGTGCCATACATCACCAAGCACAATGCCGAGCCGTACATCACCAAACACAATGCTGAGCCGTACATCACTGAGCACAATACCGAGCCATACATCACCAAGCACAATGCCGAGCCGTACATCACTGAGCACAATACCGAGCCATACATCACCAAGCACAATGCTGAGCCATACATCACCAAGCACAATGCCGAGCCATACATCACCAAGCACAATGCCGAGCCGTACATCACCAAGCACAATGCTGAGCCATACATCACCAAGCACAATGCCGAGCCGTACATCACCAAGCACAATGCTGAGCCATACATCACCAAGCACAATGCTGAGCCATACATCACCAAGCACAATGCCGAGCCGTACATCACCAAGCACAATGCTGAGCCATACATCACCAAGCACAATGCTGAGCCATACATCACCAAGCACAATGCCGAGCCGTACATCACCAAGCACAATGCCGAGCCGTACATCACCAAGCACAATGCTGAGCCATACATCACCAAGCAGAATGCCGAGCCGTACATCACCAAGCACAATGCTGAGCCGTACATCACCAAGCACAATGCCGAGCCGTACATCACCTAGCACAATACTGAGCCGTACATCACCAAGCACAATGCTGAGCCATACATCACCAAGCACAATGCCGAGCCATACATCACCAAGCACAATGCCGAGCCGTACATCACCAAGCACAATGCTGAGCCATACATCACAAAGCACAATGCTGAGCCGTACATCACCAAGCAAAATGCTGAGCCATACATCACCAAGCACAATGCTGAGCCGTACATCACCAAGCACAATGCTGAGCCATACATCACCAAGCACAATGCTGAGCCATACATCACCAAGCACAATGCTGAGCCGTACATCACCAAGCACAATGCTGAGCCGTACATCACCAAGCACAATGCCGAGCCATACATCACCAAGCACAATGCCGAGCCGTACATCACCAAGCACAATGCTGAGCCATACATCACCAAGCACAATGCCGAGCCATACATCACCAAGCACAATACTGAGCCATACATCACCAAGCACAATGCCGAGCCGTACATCACCAAGCACAATGCTGAGCCGTACATCACCAAGCACAATGCTGAGCCATACATCACCAAGCACAATGCTGAGCCGTACATCACCAAGCACAATGCAGAGCCATACATCACCAAGCACAATGCTGAGCCGTACATCACCAAGCACAATGCTGAGCCATACATCATCAAGCACAATGCCGAGCCATACATCACCAAGCACAATGCCGAGCCATACATCACCAAGCACAATGCCGAGCCATACATCACCAAGCACAATGCTGAGCCATACATCACCAAGCACAATGCCGAGCCGTACATCACCAAGCACAATGCTGAGCCGTACATCACCAAGCACAATGCTGAGCCGTACATTACCAAGCACAATGCTGAGCCATACATCACCAAGCACAATGCCGAGCCATACATCACCAAGCACAATGCCGAGCCATACATCACCAAGCACATGACGTCGCACAGAGCCCTCAGCCCCATCTAACACCTATAATGGAAATGGCCTTCCCCAACATTAGGGTCTGACCTCACAAATCATCTTCTGGATGAAGGGACAAATATTCCCACAGATACCTCCAACATATTGTAGACAACTTCCCAGAAGAACGGAGCCGTTATTTCTGCCGAGGGCGACCCCATATTATTTTCTATGGCTGTTGAATAGGAGGTCGGAAAAGCTCCTGGCGGGGATTGAGGAGGGGGCACATACTTTTCCCTATATACTGTATACAGGATATGATAATTTATGGTTTTATAAAGATACATATTTACAATAAAGCTCGTATAGAGGGAAGTCATATTAACGATACCATGTTACAATAGTTTCCTTAT
>NW_027444838.1:0-15552 GCF_048569485.1 Anomaloglossus baeobatrachus | reverse complement strand
AATGGCGCATCTTCTATCATATTGATGATTTGCGTGTACCCTCCTAGTCAGTCTGGTCTTATTAGTATAACTGGTACCTCCTCTATCTTAATTTTTACTATTCTGGGGATTAGTCAAAAAAGGAAGAAAATAGGTACGGCAGTGTGAACTGTTCCTAGTGCATTAGATGCCACTGTGAGGGAGTTGTGTGTGCCGGATACCAAACAGAGACTTTATTGTTGTTTCTGGATATGATTAGGTCAACATCTGGCTTGTTCCAATATTGGCTTATCTGATTAAAAACTGTGGAGTGTAGTGACTATTTTCCTGATGTCAGGCCTTCATGGCTTAGGTAATCTGCCGCCCAAATCTCTACTCCTGGGCTGTGACCTGCTGAACTTTGTTACGTGGTTCTCTGCCCAGGTTAGTATCCTTGATATTTTTACCATGACTCTCAGGCTTCTGGTGTCCTTGGTGAATTACATACTGTACAGCTTATGGCTTTGTCCCATAGTATACAGATTGTTCAATTTGATAGTGACTGCAAACGATAATGATCCCGAGCGAGGCTTCGTAAATCTCCCGACATTGAAGAATGAAGTTTTCAGGAAAACTGCTTCCCAACCTGCGAGGCTGGTGTGATCACTACCTAGTGAACAGGAAGGAATGAATGACTGTGTAGAAAAAAGTGGTGACTGTAGCCACCACCTTAGGGACTGATGAACTTGTGACTACGTTGACTTGTTTCACATATAAATAAATGCTAATTGTAAAGGCCCTGTCACACACAGAGATAAATCTTTGGCAGATCTGTGGTTGCAGTGAAATCATGGACATATTGTTCCATTTGTACACAGCCACAAACCTGGCACTGATTGTCCACAATTTCACTGCAACAACAGATCTACCGCAGATTTATCTCTTTAAGGTTCTGCTGTTAAATTGGCTGAACTAAAGCGTGTAGGAGTCAGCCACCATCTTCCTAGATATTTACATGTCAGTTCAGACAGGAACAGATCTGTACTGTATGGGTAATCGACTATCTTGTAGTAATCCTTATGTCTTCTATTCTGTAAGGAACAGTTTAGCTTAAACCCTGTAGATAGCACACTCAGCAATATTAGACGCTGTTTGGGAATCATGAACGATTGTGTTGTGTTGATTATCCACACATCTAAACTAGGCTTTCTGTGGTGATATCCAGACTTTGAAGACCTGACTAATGAGATGGACCTTTGATGAGTATGTCGTCTAGATAGGTATAACTATGATTCTTCTGGCTGTGAGGATGGCCTATGTTGCTGATACTTGTGTGACGACTTCGAGAGCACTTGTTAGACCGAAGATTAGTGCAATAAATTTAAATGTGTCTGGTCTTCAGTAAAGCGCAAGAATCTTTGATGTCTGTGGTAGATGGTATGTGTAAGCACTCATCTCAGATCTCTATTGAGCCCATAAATTCTTAAGGATCCATCTGTGATATCACTGCTTGAAGAGGCTCCATCTTGAAGTGGAGTATGCGATAAATTGAATTTACGCAGTGGGATCCAGAATAGGGTGTACTGTTCTCTTTCTTTGGTACAACTAACAGGTGTGAATAAAAAAACCTTGAAACATTCCTCTGATGGAATTGGAACAATTGCTCCCGCTTCTTGGAGAGTAGATATGGCTGAATAGAAAAACTTTGTACGAGAAGTTCTACTTTTGGCGGCTGTGGATAGCACAAAACGGTGTTTTGGTGTCAAATTGAGTTCTACTTTGTACCGAAAATCGACATTACCTGAATCTAAGAATTGTTTACTTCTGAGCAACACATTTTTGTAAAGAGCTGAAGTCATCATTTTCATGATATATGTTACTTGTCTTTGTGTCTGAATGAACCCTGGCCATTTGACGCGTTTTCGGCCTAGAATAGTTTTGAATGAAGGTTCCTTCGTTTGTTGGTGCACAATGCTCTTTCTTGAAACCCGCTGTTTTATACCTGTGGCCTCGGTAATAGTGTGATCTAGGCAATATCCGAATAATTGGAAAGATAGACTGGTGACTGCTCTTTATAGGCGTGGTGTCTGCATTCCCTGTTTTGAACCATAGGACTCTACCATATTGACCACTGCTAAAGCTTAGCAGTTAACAAGGGACACTGACAGAGGATATCTCCCTGCATAATGTATTTGACTGTCAAGATCTTCAAGATCTTTTGGTGGAGCTCCGTTGACGATGCAGTCACGGAAATGTTTTGACCAAATGGAAATCGTTTTAGATACCCAGACAGAAGCGAAGGCAGGGCCTAGAACTGTGTCTGCTGCCTCAAATGTGGACTTGGCTAAAGATTTCACTTCTCTGTTGGTGTAATCTTTTGAGGATAGCTCCATCAGACGATGGAAGTATGATGCTAGTGGAGAGTCAAAATACTGGCGGGTTACCGTAAGTGTGTGACTTATTTTTCTGAAAGAAATAGACTGTCTTCCTGAGGCAGATAAGACTCTGCAATGTTTAAGGTCTGGTTACCAGCCTGAACTAAACTGTTGACTATATAGTATCTCTCCTCTTTGAGGACTGGCCTGAATGAGAATCAGAACCCGAGTCAGATGCCGTACTGGGCTCCGATCCCTGCAATGTACGCATTTCTACTGTGGCTGAAGAACTGTCTGAGCAGATCCTGAGGGAGATATGGAGGGTGACGCAAAGCGGGTTTGTGTTTTACAACCTTTTTGTGATCTGCCACGTTCGAGAAAGTCATTCGGTTGCCCTGATATACACAGAGATTAGATCAGCGTTTCGCCACATTAGGGGGAACCATCCATTATTCTGATAAACCAAGAGGAGACCAGTGTTGGTACGGGATTCGTATTTTGTGTTGGAGGGAGTGTAAAAACATTAAAATTAATACATCTAGTTATCAAATATTTTATAGTAGGACATATAAGTTCATAGTTCTGTTTATGTTGGAGGGCATAGTATATTAAGCTTTTATAAGGAATAAATATTAAAATATCGATATTGAATATACTTGAGTAATGACATGGAAGGATATATATAAATCCTTCCAGAAGCTTCCAGAAGATTATGTCATATGGAACTATGTTCAACTAAAACACCCTATATGGACTGAACAGTTGGTATATAACACACGATGGAGGGGCCTACGGGGCACTCCTATACGTTGTCAGCTGCTCAGAAGGCTTCGAGGCTGCAAGATGAACACATGCTATCCAGCCTAAGGGATAGCACCCCTGCTTTGCCATTCAGAACCCAGGGAGAGATTGATGAAGAATTCCCATTGATCAGTATGGACTAAATGAACTCTTTTTACGTAAGCTAACAAAGTATATTATTTTTCCTTTCTGTAACTGAACCCTGGCAACCATTTTTAAATAGACAAAATACATTTATTTTTTACATTTTTGAAGTCCTTTCTTTCATGCGCTTTTACGTATTTGAAGAAAAATATATTTAAGAGTATATTTTTAACAGGGAGCCATCCGATAACGCTGACTCACCCTGAATGGTAATCATTGTTCCGGGATTAGAATTTTGTGTAGGTAGCTTTTGCATAACCGTAACCAGGGTCTGCGATACGCTGGTTAGGTCGACTACGTACTTTGAGAGCATTAAGATCCACTCTGAAATAGAGGACCCACGCAGAAATTGTCTATTAGCAGGGGACTCCTGGGCGGCAGGTACTGTGGAATTAGTACCTGAGGGACATAGTGATGTTATCATAGTGATGTTATATAAAGACACATAACTAGATTGTTGGCATGTGAAGATCAGATAATGATCGTATCTAGATGAGCATTAAACCAATGTGAGGGAGAATTTAAAGAAACAATGTCAGAAAAAGTTAAACTATGATAGAGGAGTTGAGCTGTGTAGTGCAGATTTAACTACTGGGAGGCTCCATTGTGATTATCAGAGACTGCTCTGTACTTTGAGGCTCACATTGTATGAGAAGTACTTGTTTCCATAGATGGAAGAACAAATAGACACTGTACTGTGATTGAGCTTCACATTGTGTGATGAATTTGCTTGCATTACCAGCAAACTAGTGGAGGAGGGGTGTGCAGCCTTTCCTGCCCTGAGACCAGTTATATGGTCTGTACTCTCATTGGGCCTAACAGGGTCACATGGTCTGTGCTCTGATTGGGTGTGGACTGTACAGCTGGCATCATTGTATGGGTACTTTTACACTTGCGTTGTTTGGCATCCGTCACAATGCGTTGTGTGACGCATGTGAGGAATGCGTTGTAAATAGTGTGATTTAAAGGCCACGGATTCTTTTGAAATAACGCGTTGCGTTAGTTTTCTTTAGCCGAGAGAGCCCCTATCATCACTGCACACACCGGCACTACCGCCCCCATCATCACTGCACACACCGGCACTACGGCCCCCATCATCACCGCACACACCGGCACTACCGCCCCCATCATCACCGCACACACCGGCACTACCACCCCCATCATCACCGCACACACCGGCACTACCACCCCCATCAAGACCCACCTCTTCCACCAAGCCTACAACCTACAATAGCCCTCAGTCCAGTACACTACTGCGCAACCAGCTCTGTCCTCACCTATTGTACCATCCACCCATTCCCTGTAGACTGTGAGCCCTCGCGGGCAGGGTCCTCTCTCCTCCTATACCAGTCTGTTATGTACTGTTAATGATTGTTGTACGTATACCCTCGTTCACTTGTAAAGCGCCATGGAATAAATGGCGCTATAATAATAAATCATAATAATAAATAATAATAATAATCATCACCGCACACACACCCCGGAACTACCGTCCCCATCATTAACGCACACACCCCGGAACTACCGTCTCCATCATCACCGCACACACCCCGGAACTACCGTCCCCATCATCACCGCACACACCCCGGAACTACCGTCCCCATCATTACCGCACACACCCCGGAACTACCGTCCCCATCATTACCGCACACACCCCGGAACTACCGTCTCCATCATCACCGCACACAACCCGGAACTACCACCCCCATCATCCCCATACACACCCCGGAACTACCGCCCTCATCATCACCGCACACACCCCGACACTACCGCCCCCATCATCACCGCACACACCCGGCACTACCGCCTCCATCATCACCGCACACACCGGCATTCCCGCACCCATCATCACCGCACACACCCAGGCACTACCTCAGTGACGTCCCCGCTGACCGCGCGACTCACTTCAGTTGCTCTGTGGAGCTCACAGTGAGCGGCGGTGTTCTACTGCCGCTCCTGTCAGCTTCTGATGTAGTAGAGCTGAAAGCGTCGTGGGACCTCGTGTGGATTACGTCGGACCTGGAGGGGTATTTGGGAATTACTAAAGTGGTGAAAAAGGGTATTTTTTTAGTCTTTATTCCAAATAAAGTATTTTTTCAGGTGTATGCGTTTATTTACTTTCACTTACAGGTTAATCATTAGGGGTGTCTCAGACGCCTGCCATGATTACCCTAGGACTTAGTGGCAGCTATGGGCTGCAATTAACTCCTTATTACCCCGATTGCCACCGCTCCAGGGCAATTCGGGATGAGCCGGGGATAGTCCCGGGACTGTCGCATCAAATCGATGCGGCAATTCCAGGTGGCTGCTGGCTGATATTTTTAGGCTGGGGGGCTCCCCATAACGTGGGGCTCCCCATCCTGAGAATACAGTGGTACCTTGCTTAACGAGAACAATCCGTTCTGGGACTGTGCTTGTTAATCAAGTTACTCGTTCAGCAAAGCAAGATTTCCCATAGGAAGTCATTGCAATGCTGACAATTCATTCCACAATGTGTTAAATGTCCCATCCTGGTCCCCTATTCTATCATTCCACACATGCACAAACGCACACAAACATGTACAAACACACACAAACTCACACAAACACACATGCACACATACATATTATATGCTCACCTTACCTTCCGTTCCATCGCCGGTCTCCTGGGACTTGCTTTTCTCCGGTGCGGGCCGTGTATCAGGTAACCATAACGACGAGGGCGGAACTTCCTGCCAGAGCGCTGACGTCAAAGGCAGAGCCGCTTGCCTCTGATTGGCCAGCGCGCTGCCTTTGACAAGCGGTGACAGGAACCAGGAAGTTCCTGCTTTGTTGCTATGGATGCCAATGCCTGGAGTGGAGCGGAGCGGAGCAGAGCGGCGCGGCGCACTACAGGCCCCAGGAGGCCGGCGATGAAACGGAAGGTACAGATATTATATGCTCACCTTACCTTCCGTTCCACCGCCGGCCTCATGGTACTTGTAGTTCGCCGCGATGTACCCGAGAACTACAAGAACCATGAGCCCGGCGGTGGAACGGAAGGTAAGGTGAGCATAATACTGTATGTGTGTGAGTGCGTGTATGTTTGTGCGTACATGTGTGTGTTGGAGTGCGGTGGGTGGACGGAACCGGAAGTGTGTGAGGTGAGGATTTCGCTCGTACAGCAAAGCTTTCTCGTAAAGCGGGCTACAAATTTACAGAAAGCTTTGCTTGTTAAGCGAAATTCTCGTTAAGTGGGTTACTCGTTAAGCGAGGTACCACTGTACCAGCCTTCAGCCGTGTGGCTTTACCTTGGCTGGTATCAAAATTGGAGGGACCGCACGCCGTTTTTTTTTTTTAATTATTCATTTATTTTACTTCACTACATAGACCCGCCAACCGGCGGTTGTGATTGGTTGCAGTGAGACAGCTGTCACTCAGCGTGGGGGCACGTCTAACTGCAACCATAGGCGCTGGTGAACGGTGGAAGCAGGGAATATGAGATGGAATAATGAGCGGCCGGCATTTTCAAAAGGAGAAGCCGCCAGAGTAGTGTGACAGCTGTGCAGCGCTGCGCCAGTGATTGGTGAGTATGAGAGTGGGAGACACACACAGAGACACACACACAGAGACACACACACAGAGACACACACACAGAGACACACACACAGAGACACACACACAGACACACACACACAGACACACACACACAGACACACACACAGACACACACACAGACACACACACAGACACACACACAGACACACACACAGACACACACACAGACACACACACAGACACACACAGACACACACAGACACACACAGACACACACAGACACACACAGACACACACAGACACACACAGACACACACAGACACACACAGACACACACAGACACACACAGACACACACAGACACACACACAGACACACACACAGACACACACAGACACACACAGACACACACAGACACACACAGACACACACAGACACACACAGACACACACAGACACACACAGACACACACAGACACACACACAGACACACACAGACACACACAGACACACACACAGACACACACACAGACACACACACAGACACACACACAGACACACACAGACACACACAGACACACACAGACACACACAGACACACACAGACACACACAGACACACACAGACACACACAGACACACACAGACACACACAGACACACACACAGACACACACACAGACACACACAGACACACACACAGACACACACACAGACACACACAGACACACACACAGACACACACACAGACACACACAGACACACACAGACACACACAGACACACACAGACACACACAGACACACACAGACACACACAGACACGAGGAGTGATTTTAAACTATTTAGAACGTTCTGCTGGACATGCTCAGTAGAACGTGACGGAATCCTGCACTGGAATCCATCGCCAAATGAATGGCGACGGAATGCAGCACCATAGACATTCATTATGCCTCTTAACGGATTCCGACGGAATCCTGCGAAGTGCGTTTTTTTTACAGCAACAGAAAACACTACATTCAGAGTTTCTTCCGCCCGACGATCACTGACAAAATAACTGATGCGCCGCGGGGCGGATGCAACGCAAGACCATCCATTGCAATCCGCCCTTAATAGAAGCCTATGAGGAATAAACAGCTTCCTGCAACGGTTACCGTAATTCCTCAAGGCGGCGGATTGCAATGGATGCCGCACAACGCAAGTGTGAAAGTAACCTAAGAGTCAGCACTGGTAGAGGGGCGTGCCCAGACTATCTTCTCTGAGGAACAAAGAAACACATGCCAACCAAGATGGCCCTGGGAGACGTGGTTTTATCCAGCATGTGTGGCTATTGAGGGGAATAGAACTACACATGGAGACTAAAATGGCTATATAGGCATGCCTGAGGATTACCTCTGTGCTACTTCCTCGTGTAATGGGAGGAAATACTGGTGGATAAGTGATGGATCTACCAAGCTATTGCATGCTATGCAGAGATGCGAGTGGTATTTGCTGCCACCGCTGAGAGAGGCGAGTGGGGTTGTGGAGTCCCTATGGTGACACTGCCTCGGATTCCCTATATGGATATTGCGTGGAGGGAGGCTTGGGAGGTCAGAGGCTTGGGAGGTCAGAAACACAGTCCTACCTTGTCTTCACCGAGGTTGGAGGTACCTGCACTTTTCCTCCCTTCTGTCTCATGGCCGCGCTTCACTCTGGTGGGTGTGTGGGCTGGAGAGGTTTCCTTCTGTCTCATGGCTGCGCTTTATCTGTATAGTAAGCGGGTTTAGAGATATTTCCCTCTTCTGTCTCAACGGTCTCGCGTTTCGCTCTTTATAGCAAGCGGGACGGAGACTCTGCTAGGATCGTGATACCTCCCCGTCCAAACACTAAATGCCGACACTCTAGTGTAAATTGATCCTGCCATCCAGACCTGAGAGACAGTGTGATCTATCATTATCTCGTGTGCTCTCGGTCGCTGTGTGGGAGAACAGAGTGACTCATTACACTCTGTTGCCCTTAGCAAATGCTTGATTTCTGAAATAGAAAAGGAGGAAATATTAGTGTAAAAGAGCGGTGATTGTGGAAAAAACTGGGGTTGAGAAAAGACCCATGTCCACCTCCTACGACACTAAGCAAAAAACTGAATAACTTCCTGCCGGTATGTGGGTATATACCGTGGAGGAGGAGTTAAACTTTTATTTTTTGAATAGTGTCGCCTCCTAGTGGCAGCAGCATAATCCCATGGTTTCCTGTGTCCCCCAATGAAGCGAAAGAGAAAAGCGGACAATGGGCTTCCTATATCCCAGTTCCTAGTCTGTATCAAAAGTGCCAAGTGCATAAATAACACGCAAGGGAGAACATTGTTAGTACAGATGAGAACATGTACCGACCCAAGTGCAAATGACAGCAGAAAAAACACAAAAAGCCCCGTCCCAGAGCAGAAGCTTTCCCCCAGCCCGCCAACACGTGTTTCGCCGTCAGGAGACAACTGCGTCCCATATGCAGCTTCCTCAGGGAGGGAGAGAACATGTGTGCTTCTCATAGAAAGCGTCCATTTAATATGCCCGCCCTACCCTTCTTCCGCCGGCGTCATCCTCTGTAGTGACGCATGCGCAGTTGCTTGCCAAAACACCGCGGGCGGTAGAAGCCGTCAGACAGACACGGCGCATTCGCAGGAACAGATACTTGTCATTCTGTTCCCACGTACGTGCCGCCGCCACATAGACATCAATCCGCTAGCGGTGAAGCGGAGACCAACAGCGCATGTGTGCAAGAGGTGATTTTCACAGTGAATATAGATAATATCAGATAGACAGGTGTTGCCATTCCGTGTATCATATCATAAGTTAGAACAACAATACAGTAGTGTTAAGAGCGCCCCACTGGGCCTTAAGCGGGCGTCACACAAGCGATCATACCCGCCCCCGTCATTTGACAAAAAAGGAGAACATGAGCAAGAATTGCTGAAGAAATGTCACAAATTTATTACACAAATTTTCAAAGTGCAAAGTGCATTACATGGGTAACCGGTTATATGTTGCAAAAAAAAGGGAGGATGGAGGGCAGATGGTAAAAGCAAGACAGTAGCCTGGTACAGACAAAGAGGAAAAGAATGTTCCCAAAGAAGAAGATATGATAAAGCTCCTATATCTTTGACATACAATGGATAATATGAGTGGAGAAAGAGGATGTTGATATGTAAGCTGGATAAGAGAGGCCTGAGGTCCTGTGAAGGGTGAATCTTAAAAGGATTGTCCCACCTGGAAGGTGGAAGAATATGAATAATAGATACCAGATTGACAGGATGACCAACAGGACCAAGGGGAGGGGGTTTTGTTTAGGTAAAAGATATTAATAACCCTGGTAGGGGGCTACAATGCATGCAAGTGCAAATGATATGCAAATACTGGAAAGACAATCGTATAATATGCACTGATGGGCAATAGGAGACAATACTGGGAATAGTTTAGGCAGAAGTAATCCAGAAAAAGCCTTATTGAGGCGCTATAATACATGCAAGTGCAAGTGGTATACAGACACTGGAATGACAGACCTATAATATGCACTAATAGGCATTAATGGGAATAGTTAAGGCAAAAGTACTGCTAAGGAGCTACAATGCCTGCAGGTGCAGGATGTGTAGTGACACTGAAATAACAGTCGTCTGATATACACTGAGTAGCAATGGGGGACAATGCTGGGAATGATTGGAGCAAAGATTATCCAGAAACATATTGTAACCACATGTTAGAACGAAATCAAAATGTCAGCGGAGGAGCTGGGCAAAGTTGCCCATGTGGGGAACATAATTACCTGAGTTCGGTGGTGAAGAAAGGCGCGACGTACGTTTCGTGGTTAGCAGCACTTTGCTTACCGCTTCATCATGGGGGGGGGAGAGTAGTAGGTGATGCACGTGTCCGGTTGTGCAACTCCTAAATACCTCCGCAGTAAGTGAAACCGCGAATAGGATTCACAGTTCCTGGAGGCAGTCGGCGCATGCGCGGGCCAGCCACAACACCCCCCGTTGCGCAACACCGGCAGTCAAGGAGTCAGGCGCATGCGCGGGGGTCCGAGCATTAAATGCACGCGCGGACTCCATAGAGACGCCGGAGCGCGGCCAGGGGACGGAGAGAAGTGTCCATTTAATATGCGCGCCCTACACTACTTCCGCCGGCATTATCCTCTGTAGTGACGCATGCGCAGTTGCTTGTCACAACACCGCGGGCGGGAAAAGCCGTCAGACAGACACGGCGCATGCGCAGGAACAGAGACTCGTCATTATGTTCCCACGTACATACATACACATATATATATTATAATACATATATATATATATATATATATATATATATATATATATATATATATATATATATATATATATATATATATATATATATATATATATATATATATATATATATATATATATATATATATTATACATACGCGCACACACAGTACAGACCAAAAGTTTGGACACACCTTCTCATCTCTACAAAAACTATTAAGAGGAGACTTTGTGCAGCAGGCCTTCATGGTAAAATAGCTGCTAGGAAATCACTGCTAAGGGCAGGCAACAAGCAGAAGAGACTTGTTTGGGCTAAAGAACACAAGGAATGGACATTAGACCAGTGGAAATCTGTGCTTTGGTCTGATGAGTCCAAATTTGAGATCTTTGGATCCAACAACCTCTGTGTCTTTGTAGAAAAGGTGAACGGATGGACTCTACATGCCTGGTTCCCACCGTGAAGCATGGAGGAGGAGGTGTAACCTTGTCCCTCTGCCCGGCGATAGACATCTTTACCAGACTTGTCGTGAACGACTTCAGGAAGATCTCCACAAGAAGGAAGTCGGATAACCTTACTTATAGACAACGGCAAGCTCTGGAAGAATTAAAATCATATAAAGTTGTCGTCATCAAGGCGACGGACAAGGTGGGCTACATGGTGATCTGGGCTATTGAAAAATATGAGAAAGAGGCCTTGAGACAGCTGAGGGACAGGGACACTTATACTAAGCTTTCACATAGTCCTTTGTCTACTTTCACCAAAGAGCTGGCACAAATATTGGAGGAGGCGCTTGAGAAAGGTATTATTACCAAAAAGATGATGGAGGGCCTCCTTAATACATCCTTACAACTACCTACAGTA
This sequence comes from Anomaloglossus baeobatrachus, assembly GCF_048569485.1. NCBI lineage: Eukaryota > Metazoa > Chordata > Amphibia > Anura > Aromobatidae > Anomaloglossus > Anomaloglossus baeobatrachus. Next base: position 3,632 of record NW_027444838.1, on the reverse strand, counting down.
TATTTTCTACCCAAAATCCACAAAGATGGTGTCAATCATCCGGGGCGGCCGATTGTGACTGGCATAGAGGGGTTATGAGAACCAATTTGTAAATTAATTAATCATTATTTAAAACCTATTGTTGAGACACTGCCCTCTTTTATCAAGGACACCACGGACGTCCTGAAAAGGATTGATGGCATTTTTGTGGAGGAGGATGTCCTCATAGTCACAGCAGATAGAGAGTTTATACGCCAGTATTGGACATGAGGATGGTCTGGCACCGGTCCGCTTTTTTCTCGGAATGGACAGTCGGTGTGGCAGGATGGGGGATTTAATTCCTGAGTTGCTCCACTTTGCCCTTACTCAAAATTGATCTTTGAACAGAAATAAATTCTCTTTAGAGGCGGGGCACTGCGATAGGCGCAACCTGTGCTCCTTCGTACGCCAACCTCTTCCTGGGTTTCTTGGAGAGGTTAGTATTTGGTGACGGGGGCTCCAGGGCTAGCGCCCATATGCAGTGCTGGCTAAGATATATTGATGACGTTTTAATTTTTTGGCAGGGCACTGTGGAGCAACTTGAGTCTTTTATGGGGCAGCTTAACTGTAATGACCTTAATATCAAGCTCACTTACAAGCATAGCAGCAGTTGCATTGACTTTTTAGATATCAGGATTGAGGTGGGCCTGGATCGCCTTATTCAAACTGATGTTTTCCGTAAGGACACCTCTGTCAACGCCCTACTGCATCCATCATCTGCCCATACTCCCTCTACTATTTGACCCATACCGACTGAACAATTTCTGAGGATGAAGCGGATTTGCTCGTCAGACCAAAAGTTTGAGGCTCAATCTCATGATCTCAGACGTCGCTTCCATGATCTTGGCTACAGCACTAGAGACATTAAAAGGGGCTATGTGAGAGCTAAGAGGACACCTAGACCTCAGCTCCTCTCTTATACCTCCAAAAAGGAACCCCTGGAGCCTGAACCTAGGTTCATCGGGACATTTAATCATGAGTGGGGTGCCATGAGGGACGTTTTGAAGAAACATTGGCCTATATTATTATCTGATCCTATTTTGTCAGGCGTTCTGACTAACACCCCACTCATGATGGCATGACGTTCCTGGAACCTGAAAGACATTCTGGTGAACAGTCACTACGTCCCTCCTGTCCAGAATCCATTTAATACTGGTGCCCCTTTGACAGGTTATTACAAATGCGGACATTGTTTAGCCTGTAAAAATATAATCCGGACCAAGACCATCTCTTCTGCGGATGGAATGAGACGCTTTGGAATAAGGAGGTATATCACGTGTGGTACTACACATGTGGTATATTATGCCACGTGTCCGTGCTTCTTGATCAATATCTATGTTGGGCTCACTTCCCGTGCATGATATCGAGGCAGCTAGGTCTGCAGAAGATAACACCTTTTTAAAAACCATTCCTCAACATTTCAAGCGTCTCATTCCTGCGATTCCTCTAAATTGGAGATAAAGGGCATCGATGTGATAAGTGGTGGATCCAGAGGCGGTGACCTCAAGAAGAAGTTGGCTCAATGCGAGGCCCGATGGATCCTACGATACATTGGCCCCTAGGGACTGAAGGAAACTATTCGTTTTGTACCGTTTTTGTGAGAGCTGCCTATCATCACCAATATTCCATTATATATATATATATACAGTTAGGTCCAGAAATATTTGGACAGTGACACAAGTTTTGTTATTTTAGCTGTTTACAAAAACATGTTCAGAAATACAATTATATATTTAATATGGGCTGAAAGTGCACACTCCCAGCTGCAATATGAGAGTTTTCACATCCAAATCGGAGAAAGGGTTTAGGAATCATAGCTCTGTAATGCATAGCCTCCTCTTTTTCAAGGGACCAAAAGTAATTGGACAAGGGACCCTAAGGGCTGCAATTAACTCTGAAGGCGTCTCCCTCGTTAACCTGTAATCAATGAAGTAGTTAAAAGGTCTGGGGTTGATTACAGGTGTGTAGTTTTGCATTTGGAAGCTGTTGCTGTGACCAGACAACATGCGGTCTAAGGTACTCTCAATTGAGGTGAAGCAGAACATCCTGAGGCTGAAAAAAAAAGAAAAAATCCATCAGAGAGATAGCAGACATGCTTGGAGTAGCAAAATCAACAGTCGGGTACATTCTGAGAAAAAAGGAATTGACTGGTGAGCTTGGGAACTCACAAAGGCCTGGGCGTCCACTGATGACAACAGTGGTGGATGATCGCCGCATACTTTCTTTGGTGAAGAAGAACCCGTTCACAACATCAACTGAAGTCCAGAACACTCTCAGTGAAGTAGGTGTATCTGTCTCTAAGTCAACAGTAAAGAGAAGACTCCATGAAAGTAAATACAAAGGGTTCACATCTAGATGCAAACCATTCATCAATTCCAAAAATAGACAGGCCAGAGTTACATTTGCTGAAAAACACCTCATGAAGCCAGCTCAGTTCTGGAAAAGTATTCTATGGACAGATGAGACAAAGATCAACCTGTACCAGAATGATGGGAAGAAAAAAGTTTGGAGAAGAAAGGGAACGGCACATGATCCAAGGCACACCACATCCTCTGTAAAACATGGTGGAGGCAACGTGATGGCATGGGCATGCATGGCTTTCAATGGCACTGGGTCACTTGTGTTTATTGATGACATAACAGCAGACAAGAGTAGCCGGATGAATTCTGAAGTGTACCGGGATATACTTTCCGCCCAGATTCAGCCAAATGCCGCAAAGTTGATCGGACGGCGCTTCATAGTACAGATGGACAATGATCCCAAGCATACAGCCAAAGCTACCCAGGAGTTCATGAGTGCAAAAAAGTGGAACATTCTGCAATGGCCAAGTCAATCACCAGATCTTAACCCAATTGAGCATGCATTTCACTTGCTCAAATCCAGACTTAAGACGGAAAGACCCACAAACAAGCAAGACCTGAAGGCTGCGGCTGTAAAGGCCTGGCAAAGCATTAAGAAGGAGGAAACCCAGCGTTTGGTGATGTCCATGGGTTCCAGACTTAAGGCAGTGATTGCCTCCAAAAGGATTCGCAACAAAATATTGAAAATAAAAATATTTTGTTTGGGTTTGGTTTATTTGTCCAATTACTTTTGACCTCCTAAAATGTGGAGTGTTTGTAAAGAAATGTGTACAATTCCTACAATTTCTATCAGATATTTTTGTTCAAACCTTCAAATTAAACGTTACAATCTGCACTTGAATTCTGTTGTAGAGGTTTCATTTCAAATCCAATGTGGTGGCATGCAGAGCCCAACTCGCCAAAATTGTGTCACTGTCCAAATATTTCTGGACCTAACTGTATATATATATATTTTACATACACACATACATACACACACATACACACACATACAGTTAGGTCCAGAAATATTTGGACAGTGACACAATTTTCGCGAGTTGGGCTCTGCATGCCACCACATTGGATTTGAAATGAAACCTCTACAACAGAATTCAAGTGCAGATTGTAACGTTTAATTTGAAGGTTTGAACAAAAATATCTGATAGAAATTGTAGGAATTGTACACATTTCTTTACAAACACTCCACATTTTAGGAGGTCAAAAGTAATTGGACAAATAAACCAAACCTAAACAAAATATTTTTATTTTCAATAT